>NW_026880012.1:0-28183 GCF_032173495.1 Musca vetustissima
CCTAGTATCGTGTTTACAAATTATAATGGACGACGGACGGACGGACACCCACGTCTAGATCGACTCAGCTAGTCGAGATATGACGATAGGTATACTTAAAGGTGGGTCTAGGACCAATATTTCGTGGCGTTACAAACTTTTGGGGCTGCACAAAGCTATAATACCCTGACAACATAGTTGTGTAGTGTATAAAAATGGGTGTATTCGGGGCCAACATCTGTTTTGTTTAACAGATAACATTCATTCATAGAACGTGTTGCCCACACGCCTGTTATAGCAGTGAACCATATTTGATGACAATTATATTTATAATGGTAGTATAAACTTGATAAACAATTTCATATCAATTTCATATAATCATAAAAAATGGGAGTGATTTCGATACTATTTTCAATTATAATAAAGGTAATCTAATAAGATCGTCTGCCTTTGATATGCATATTAAATGAGTACAGAGTAGTTTACTAAGACCCTACAAAAAGGTATAGCCAAGCATTCGTTAAAAAATAAATTCTTACCTCTTGATGGCTATTGTATTTTTGATTGCATAGAAACGTTGACCACTTTATTTTGTCATAGACCAGAAAAGACAATATAGATTTTGGGTCATCATTTTTTTTAACTATTTTCATATTTTTCACAATTTCATGGAATTCAATTTTTTGACCTTAAATGAATATAGTTACTTATTTACTTTTTTTTTAAGTGATTATTTATACTCTTTCGAGTCGAGCTTGATGATCTAAATTTTGCAATGAAAAGGAAAGCCAGGAGAAGAACCTACGTACCCACCATTATGCGACGCGTTTCGCCGTTGGTTAAGCGGCTCATCAGGCATATTGGGCTATGTGGCTTTACAAAGGTCGTACGTTGATAACTTGTATTTATTCCGCCCTGATGCGAAACTTGCATATGCGAATTAAATTCAAATTTGTCAAAGTTCGACATTTGTCTTCATTCTAGGAACAGTCCTTTTCAAAGCAGATTTTTGTTGTAGCGTTCTGAGCCATCAACACACTTCCAAAAACGGTTGCGCAAAAACATGTGTATACCATGGAAGCAATTGTAGGTGTGTGGATTAATTATCCATCGCTACAACAAAAATCTGCTTTGAAAAGGACTGTTCCTAGAATGAAGACAAATGTCGAACTTTGACAAATTTGAATTTAATTCGCATATGCAAGTTTCGCATCAGGGCGGAATAAATACAAGTTATCAACGTACGACCTTTGTAAAGCCACATAGCCCAATATGCCTGATGAGCCGCTTAACCAACGGCGAAACGCGTCGCATAATGGTGGGTACGTAGGTTCTTCTCCTGGCTTTCCTTTTCATTGCAAAATTTAGATCATCAAGCTCGACTCGAAAGAGTATAAATAATCACTTAAAATCACATTCAAAATGATCACAAAAATTCAAATAACAAAAAGTTACTTATTTACGATTTTTAATTAAGCTCCCACATATAGATTATATTTATAACAACGCGGCGTACATGTTACGAACGTTCTAAATCTGCGAATAGATTTTTAAAATCGATCAATTAGCATGTTCATCACACATAGTTGGTCCATCACCAATGCAAGCGGCATAAGCCATCAAATGTGGAATTGTATGTTGTTGCAATACCCCACTGAATAAATGGGCAAATGGTCCCGTGGCAAAAATTCCAACATCTTCGCCCGAATGATGACCAGCAATGGATTTTACGTAACTAGGATACACCGTTTCTAAGAATCCAATAAAGAAATAAAATTAGGTACTTCACTAATTAAATATTTCAAAAAGTGTTCTTACCAATATTTCTAGGAATTTTTTCCAAGTCCACACGTTTGCCACTTTCATCGATATACTGCTCTCGTCCCAATGGATAGCTGAGTGTGGAGTACTTTAGACCATCCGATCCGACATCGTGTGTACTTAAACCCAATATGGATGAACCACGACCAGGATAACCATTAATTGTGAGACCATGACCATGATCAGCTGTAACTACAATAAGTGTCTCCTCGGGGTTTGTCATTTCATAAGCTAACTCAATGGCCCTCTCAAATTCCAATGTTTCATCCAATGACATGGCTGCCTTATTTTCATGATGAGCCGTATCGATGTTGCCACCTTCGATAAATACAAAATAACCCTGTTCATTGCGCTGCAAAAGTTTCAAAGCTGTTTCTGTCATTTCTGATAACGAAGGTTGTTTCGATTTATCTGCCACCGCTTGATAGTTCATTGATTTGGTATTGAATATACCCATAATATGTGAAACATTGGCGGTATTTACGTTCAAAAGCTCGTCACGATTTGTAACCAAGGCTCCATCGGGATGCATGATTTGCCAAGTGTTGAGGAGATTTAGACCATCATCACGTATACCATTATTGCCATGGGCATCTTTAAGGGTTTTTGGTAAAAATTTAGCCATACCACCACCCATCATAACGTTGAAGTTACGACCAGGTTCCTGCAACACGAGTTGTTGGGCCATATCCAAGCACGTTTCGGGATCTTGTCCAAAGGCTTTAATGTCGGCATCACTTTCATATAAACGATTGGCAACATGAGCATAGGTACCAGATGGGCTGGCATGGGTCAAAGTGGTTGTTGTGACAAATCCTGTAGATTTGCCAGCCTTTTGGGCCCAGGCAGCAATGGATGAAACATGATTGGCGGGATCCATACTGGCACTGCAGTTGTTATATTCTACATTGGCCGTCACACCGATCGTTACAATATTACCTTTTATACCACACAAATATGCGGTGGCAGTACAGGCTGAGTCGGGTACTTGGGCATTGGCACAGTATGTCTAAATTTTGAGGATTTTAAATTTTACTTATGGTCTTATTTGTTTATTAATGATAAGATTTACTTACCTTACTCAGTGCCATATGGGGGAATTTTTCAAAACTCAGGGCATCTTCTTCACCGTTATGATTTTTACGTTGTCCCTTAAGGATACGAGCAGCAGTCACCGTAGACAAGGACATTCCATCACCAAGGAACATGATAATATTTTTGGCTTTATTTACATTCAGATTTTGTTTTCCAATAGCCTTCAAAACTTCCTCCCTTGCCATAGAACGCCAAAATTCCGGATCCTTCTCCTCTTCTGGAGTAGGCTTGTTTACACCCAGTGTTTCTATAATAATTGTACTTCTGGTATTCACATTTTGACCTGCCAGTTTCTGAGGACTATGGAAACTAGTGTCATCTATAATGTGACCAGAAGCAAGTACTACGGCCACAGACACGACGAGTAAAGAGAAAATATAGTTTGCCATTTTTTGGTACCTAAGTGTTGTTGGCTTGAAAATGAACGCTAAGACTGTGGTGCAGAAGCTATACAAAATTTGTATTTATATTTGATTTTGGCACAGGCTTGTTTAAATATAGCCACACTTAATTTATTGCGATTGTAAACGAATTTTGTTATCTTATATTTCCACACCCTTTACACTGTCATTGGTATAACTATGTTATTCTTATACGTTATATAATATATTCATGTTTATGCTGTATGTATTATCGTGTGTATAAATGGTGTCAGATAAGGCAATAGTCATTTGAAAACCAGTAAGGAAAGTAGTAAAGTCGGACGGTGCCGACTATATGATACCCTTCACCACTATGGGTATATTAAACAGGATTATTAACATGAAAATGAAAGAAATAAAATATGTGATATTTATGTAAATGTGCATCTACCTAGATCTATCCATAAAGTATGTAAATCGAGTTCAAACAAATATAAATAGGTCATCCGTTTGGCTATGTCTGTAATTCTAGAAAACGCAACTGCGTAATTCTATGCTCAATTTTGTAAGTTGTGCAAAAATTGATGTCAAACTGACTAACAATTTACTTGAAATCGGGCGAAAATATATATGGAAGCTCTATCCAAATATTAAGAGATTTCAAAAAAAACTTGTCACAGGTTAGGCTATACTAATTTCAGAACGTTTTGTTCCTATCAGCCTATTGGTTCCTTGGTGCGTCAATTACTTAAAGTAAATCTATATTAAAAGGGAGCTATATCTAAATCTGGACCGATTTTCACGAAACAAGGCAGACATAACTCTAGGCTCAATTCAGTACGTTATGCCAAATTTCGTGCAAATCGAAAGATATATAGGGACTTTGGGGCACCATTTACATGAAATCGGACGAAACTATATATAGGAGCTATATCTAAATCTGGACCGATTTTCTCGAAACTTGACAGACATCACTCTAGGCTTAATTCAGTACGTTATGCCAAATTTCGTCCAAATCGAAGGATATATAGGGACTTTGGTGCACCATTTATATGAAATCGGGCGAAACTATATATGGGAACTATATCTAAATCAGGACCGATTTTCACGAAACTTGGCAGACATCATTCTAGGCTCAATACAGTACGTTATGCCAAATTTCGTGCAAATCGAAAGATATATAGGGACTTTGGGGCACCATTTACATGAAATCGGACGAAACTATATATGGGAGCTATATCTAAATCTGGACCGATTTTCTCGAAACTTGGCAGACATCACTCTAGGCTCAATTCAGTACGTTATGCCAAATTTCGTACAAATCGAAAGATATATTGGGACTTTGGGGCACCATTTACATGAAATCGGACGACACTATATATGGGAGCTATATCTAAATCTGGACCGATTTTCTCGAAACTTGGCATACATCATTATAGACCTAAATGATTAGGCTGTACCAAATTTCGCGCAAATCGAAAGATATATAGGGACCGTTTACATGAAATCGGTAAAATATATATATGGGAGCTATATCTAAATCTGAACCGATTTTTCCCAATTTCAATAGGGTTCGTCCTTGGCCCGAATAAGTGACCTATGCCAAATTTCATCCAATTCGGATCATAAATGCGACCTGTACTTTGTTTACAATTTAACATGCACAGACAGACAGACGGACGGACGGACATGCATAAATCGACTTAGAAAGTGATTCTATGCATATTCTCAAAAGGAACCATGTGCCTATCTCGTTTCCTTTTGCCTGTTACAAACATATGCACAAAGACATAATACCCTGTACCACAGTGTGGTGAAGGGTATAAAAAATAGGTGCAATAACTATCGTTATGGTCGAAGGTTGTCCCAACTTGGTTGTGATTAAATATGTTTAATTTTTTTATTATAGTTCAAGAGGACTACGCATGAGATAAATTTAGATATTTCGCCTTCAATTTTAATCAGGGCATAAATAGGAAGCAACTTATTACAATGAATGAATAAAATTAGTGCTTATAAAATCAAAGATTTAAATGAAACCCGAATGCAAAATATCCTACACCACATCGGGATAGATGCGTCCTCAAGATACCTATTGTATCCATAATAATTTAGAATACTTAAAGAAATATGTGGATGGTACCTGATATCATTGCAGTTGTTCAATAAATACGATCTGTATCTCATCTAAGGTATCTAATATAATATCTCATCTATGGTAAATATAGTACAAATACAGTACAGCTATTGTCCAGATTCCCTTCACCGTGGGTTGTGTTGTGATGTACGGCTTTCATTTGTGGTCTATAGATCGACTCTAAAATACCACAAAAAATTAAGTTTTTGGTCCACTTCATTCCAAAATTAATACCTGATCATCACTGAAAATTATAGGCGTTGTCCTTGACCATAACTGGAACCTCATGGAACAATTCAAAGCGATCAGCGCTATAGTATAGTATATAATTGGTATTAATTTAAAGGTCAACCACTCCTCTCGGATATAATATAAACTTCTCGGGTCGATGTCCTTCAGGTTTAAATATATACGCCATAGAATACAAATTTTGTAATTTTTCACACAAAGGTCAGGGTCCATTTGACCCCTTAAATATTGACCGATCTTTATGAAAACAGGCATGCTTATTCTTTGGCCCAATCCCCTTCGCCATGGAAAATTTCAAGATGTTCGGGCCATTATAGCGGCCTCTGGAGCGACCTGAAAACCCGTCAAAAATTTAGTATTTGGTCCATATCATCCCCTAAATATTAACCGATCTTTCCCAAAAACATTAGGGGTCTTCATTGGCCAGAACCCATCCTACATGCAAAATTTCGTGATTGGTCCATAACTGTGGCCTGTATCGTGTTTACAAATTATAATGGACAGACGGAAGGACGGACGGACACACATGTCTAGATCGACTCAGCTGGTCGAGATATGACGATCGGTATACTTAAAGGTGGGTCTAGGACCAATATTTCGCGGCGTTACAAACTCTTGGGGCTGCACAACGGAGGCTGCGACAACGGTTGCCATCAATAACATCACAGGGAGTCTTGAAACCCAAACCGATATCACGGTCTTCTTCTTGGGGATGCCGGGCTTAACCTTTCTGTGTAGGTTAATGCCGTCTTGTTTTTGAAAGACTTTCTCGGTTTGCTGACCAGCCATATTGTGGATTTATGCATGTCAATTTCTCTGTCTGTTTATTGAAATCCGGATAGGGTCCGTAATGGAAGATAACATTTTTCGATTAGCTAGGATAGCCTCCATATAACGGTCTCCATAAAAATTTCGTTTTTTTGGAAAGTTTGGATACGTTTTTCAATCGAATTGGTATTTTGAATTCTCATTAGGTATGCAAATATACATGCCAAAAATTATCAACCTTATCCCATTTTTAGGTGGTTTTACAGTTTTTTTTATCAGGTTGGGCTCCTATTTGGTTCTCAATGTATGTCAAATATTCTAACCAAAAGGTTGTAAGAATATAATACGTCATATCTCTACATTCGGAGTTCGGTCCGGCAGAACTTAAGGACGTTTTTACTTGTTTCTCTTGATTTATACCCTCCTCCATATTATAGAGGTTATATTAACGTGTTTGTCATTTCCGACCTTATAAAGATTATATTTTCTTTATGAATTTAGAGTACTGACATTTTGCAGGGCTTTTTGAATATTGGCTATATCGGTCGACGTTCCAATTTACGTTTTTTTCTTTTTGAATTAACTATGTGGAGAGTTTGAAAACTACATTGTATATAAATATTAGTAGGCCTATACTGAACATTTCAGAAAAAATTGCACCAAATACAAATTTTAACAATTTCAAATAGAGATTTTTCCTAGAAACTCAAAAGACCAAAACGTGGGCCAATATTGACAACGCATGACAAGGAATTACCGAGTACATGGAGATATCATTATATGAGGTGATATGCCTTATTGAGGATCGATATAGCTCAATTTCGAGCATAGCATTCTATCTCAATTCGTTTAGAGGCTAAGGTGATTACAACGGACAGACAGACACGCTTAAACCGTCATGTATTTTTATGCTGATATACTTTATAGGGTAGAAAATTACTATTACGGAAACGGAACAACAAACTAAATATACCCTCCATACTATAATGGAGGATATAAAAATATCTGTTAAGTAAAGGTATTAGTATAGCCTAACGTGTCTAAGGTTGTGTTGAAATCGCTTCAGATTTTGATGAAGTATCCATAATTTTCCTATTCCACGTCACAAACATATGTACAAAGAAATAATACAATGTACCACACGATGGTAACCACAGTGTGGTTACTTACAGATAATTGTCATTTTAAAACGTATAAAATTTAATTTCAAAATCAATAATGCTATAAAAATGAGTGTATTCGGGGCCAACATCTATTCTGTTTGACAGATAACCTTAATTTCACTTCATAGAACGTGGTATTCACATGTTCTTTATAGAAGGGAACCAAATTTTGTTGACAATTGGATTTATAATGGTAGCATAAACTTTATAATCAGTTTCATATAATCATAAAATAATTGGTGTGATTTCAATGCTATTTTTAGCAAATGTATTCTTATAAGATCGTCTGCTTTGGTATACACATTTTATGATTACAAGTGGTAAATTTCAACCCTACAAAGAAAGTATACTTTATTTTAGACAGGAAATGACCTCATCGATTTTGGATGCACTCTTTGTTCGCAATTTTCATATTTTTCAAAATGTCATTGTAAATAGTTTAATTGTAAATTGTGTGTTATTGTCTTTTTCTTGGAATTCAATATTTTCGCCTCAGATAGAATTAGTTTACACGGGGGGTCAATATTTATAATTCCAGGTAGGAAGATTTAATCCGCAATGAAATTGTAAAATTCATTATTACAGCCATTTTGGTTGAAACACATGTACAAAATACCTAATAGTACATTCACCACAACAACACAGTCGTTTTCTTGTCTCTGATTTGGTGGGTTAATGGAATTCTGAGAAGCACAACCATCAATTTATATATTGGGAAGAAGTTCCGTAAATAAATCAATAAACGAAGACACGCCGCACTATGTAGCGAGTTTATATTAACAGCGGCCAAAAAATAGAACGAGTTATCGTAGGTGGATGAAATTTGGTACAAGTGTTTATTATTGGCCTAAAGAGTAAGTTAAAAAAACTGCGTAGATCGGACCAAGATTTGATATAACTCCCATATAGTGGGTCTTGAGAACTTCACACTTTTTGGCCCAAAAAACCTTTAATTTTCAAGCAAATTCAATAAAAATTGACAATTTGTATCTACTTAAGTCTGTAAAGCAACTCACAAAAAACTGGATAGATCGGTACAAGATTTTGTATAACTGATATATAATGGGTGTGGAAAATGTCTCTCATGTCTCTCGGCCTATAACATCTTTAATTTTCAACCAAATTCAACGAAAATTGGCAATTTATATCTACTTAGGTCCATAAAACAACTGATAAAACAGTAAGGAAAGTTCAAAAGTCGGACGGGACCGACTATATAAAGGTATCATATACCACTTTGGGTACATACAAGATATGTTAAAAACTACAATATCCTGTAGATGGAACAGCCATAGAATCTATGGAAGACCATTGGGATGGAATCGGGCGAAATTAAATCTGATATCTAGATAGATATTTGAACCAATTGAAACCAGTGAGCGGCGCAGTATAGTCGGACGGGGCCGACCATACGATACCATACACAACTACCACGGAACTCAAATTTTCTGCGGATGTTTATTCCGAGCCTGGACAATATTTCGTGATATTGGCATCCTCTTGCCCGATTAGAGGTAAAAAGCACCTCTTCCTCACACTGACATAATTTCCGAATATTACGAGTATTCAGTACAGCTATTGTCCAGATTCCCTTCACCGTGGGTTGTGTTGTGATGTTCGGCTTTCATTTGTGGTCTATATATTAACTCGAAAAAAACACAAAAAATTAAGTTTTCGGTCCACTTCATTCCAAAATTATTATCTGATCATCACCGAAAATTATAGGCGTTGTCCTTGACCATAACTGGAACCTTATGGAACATTTCAAAGCGATCAGCGCTATAGTTCCGCGCTCTAGAGTGATAATATACGGATACGGAGATACCTGTAAATATTTAGGTATAACTCCCACATCCGAGCACATACAACAATATAATTGGTATTAATTTAAAGGTCAACCACTCCTCTTGGATATAATATCAACTTCACGCGTCTATGACATTCAGGGGTAAATATATACGCTATAGAATACAAATTTTGTCATGTTTCACACAAAAGTCAGGGTCCATTTGACCCGCTAAATATTGACCAATCTTTATCAAAACAGGCATGCTCATTCTTTGGCCCGATCCCCTTCTCCATGCAAAATTTCACGATGTTCGGGCCATTATTGCGGCCTCTGGAGCGACCAGAAAAACCGACAAAAATTTAGTATTTGGCCATTTCATCCCCTAAATATTAACCGAACTTTCCCAAAAACAATAGGGGTCTTCATTGGCCAGAACCCATCCTACATGCAAAATTTCGTGAAGATTGGACAGACGGACGGACGGACACACATGTCTAGATCGACTCAGCTAGTCGAGATATGACGATCGGTATACTTAATGGTGGGTCTAGGACCAATATTTCGCGGCGTTAGAAACTTTTGGGGCTGCACAAAGCTATAATACCCTGACAACATAGTTGTGTAGGGTATAAAAACCCCATACACATACCATTCTAAAATCAATGAAAAATTGCATATCAAATATGCAGACTTGGATTCTTTGGTGTACCATTTGTATGAAATCGTGTAAAATTATGTAGGGAGCTATAAATAAACACATGCAACTAATTGAGCACCATTTTTTTTTATCATTCTATATTCAATTTTATACCCTCTACCAAATTTCGTGTAAATCGAACTAATATAGGCCCTTCGGTGCACCATTTACATAAAATTGAACGAAAATCTATGTCTGAACCGATTTCAACAAACCTTATCACACGAACGGAAGAAAATATATATGTGAGCTTTATCTAAATCTGAGCCGATTTTCACCTAATTAATTAGTACTCTGTGCATTGTCCCAATCAGACAAATTCACAAAAAATCGGACGAAACTATATATGGGAGCTATATCTAAATCCGAACCGATTTTAACAAAACTTCGCAGACATATGTTAGGACATAAATCAATATGCTGTGCAAAATTTTGTCCCAATCGGACAAATATTGAGAGTTTGGTGAATCATTCCCAAAAAATCGAACAAAACAATATATGGGAGCTACATCTAAATCTGAAACGATTTCAAAACTTCGCATACATAATGCACCTGATTTAGTGCGCTATGCAAAATGTTGTCCCAATCGGACAAATATTGGGAGTTTGGTGCATCATTTACATAAAATCGGATGAAACTATATATGGGAGCTATATCTAAATCTGAACCATTTTGTCCATTTTCAATAGGTCAAATAAATGAACTGTACCAAATTTCATCTAAATCGGATCATAAATGCGACCTGTACTTCGTTCACAAAAATACATGGACGGACGGGCAAACGGGCATGCATAAATCGACTCAGAATGTGATTCTATACATATTCTCAAAAGAAACCATGGGTCCATCTCGATTCCTTTTGTCTGTTACTGTTCCCATACAAAGGGTCTTGAAAAATTCGCTTTTTGGGCCTATACAATAGTTAATATTTCGGCATATTCGATGGAAATTGACAGTTCACTTAAAATTTGGACGAATACAGTAATAAGTGTTGCAATTTAGATGTTGGTTAGCATTTCAGAATGCTTACTATACAAAGGACCCTGAATAAGTAACTATATTCCCAAATAAGTTACTATACATCAGAATATATTTTGTGACATGACTTGATAGCATCTTGTGAATGTCGCACCACAGGTTATGTACTGTACTATACATATCCAATGGCATGAATGAAAACGTTTCTGTATGAACTTTCTATAAAGGTAATGCAAGTGTTTTCCGTAAATTTAGATTGTAATTTTCTTAAGAAGGATATATAATCTTTAATCTGACTAAATCTAATTCAAAAGCAACCATGACATTTTTCCCAATTAATTGCAAATTTTATGTAAAATATTGTATGATTACTATGTTCTGAATCAGTCGTTTTCCTTCCTATTTGGCCCTCAATAATATCTTTAATGGTATATATAACATATTCGATCCTTATCTTCTAACTATTTCTTGAATATGTCATATTTACGCCAGTAGTAAAGTCAGACGGGCCGACTATATGATACCCTTCACCACTTTGGGTATATTTAACAGATGAATCCTAACAGACGTCGCATTTTTGAAGGACCAGTATAATGAAATTGGATCCATTAATATGTCATTCTGCAACCTATACTAAATTTTTCATTTGGTCAGATATAGAGTGATTCTTACAATGGGATAAAATTATGTAAATCAATTTAAAACAAATATAAAACGAACACCCGTTTATTATTTGAATAAATATCTGATAAACATGAGGAGTTTGGTGTACCATTTACTTCAAATCGGACGAAAATATATATAAGAGCCATATCGAAATCTAAACTGATTTTATCGAAACTTGTCGCAGGTTTTGAGTTCTTGATGCATCATTTACTTAAAATCGGGAGAAAATATATGTGGTAGCTCTATCCAAATTGGACCTGATTTCAACAAAACTTTCCTCATGCTAGGTTATATAAACTTCAGTACGTTGTGCAAAATTTTTTGTCAATCGGCCTAATGTTGGGTCTTTGGTGTACCATTTAACTAAAATCGAACAAAACTATATATGGAGCTATATCTAAATCGGAACCGATTCCTACAAAACTTGGCAAACGTTAGGTTATTAATTTCAGTTGTGCAAAATTTTGTAGCAAACGGCCTAACTTTGGGTCTTTTGTGCTCCTTTTACTTAAAATCGGACGTAACTATATCTAGGAGCTATATCTAAATTTGAACCGATTTCAACAAAACTTGTCACACTTTATGTTATATTATCTTCCGTACGTTGTGCAAAAATGTGTGCCACCTGGGGAATTTGGTGTAGAATTCATATCTAATTTCTAGGTTATACTAACTTCAAAACGTTGTGGAAAATTTTGTGTCAATGTTGTGTAAAATCGGGCGAAAATAAATATGGGAGCTATATCTAAATCTTGACCAATTTTTTAAATTGATGTGTGTTAACATCATTTTAGACCTAACTCAGTACACTATGCCAAATTTCGTGCAAATTACGTGGGAGCTATATGTAAATTTGAAAATATTTCCACGAAACTTAGCACACATCATTCTAGACTTTATTCAGGCCGCTATGGCAAATTTCATTGTACTTTGGTGTACCATTAACATTAAATCGGACGAATATATATATGGGAGCTATATCTAAATCCGAACCGATTTTAACAAAACTTCGCAGACATATGTCTGGACCTAAATCAGTACGTTGTGCAAAATTTTGTAACAATCGGACAAATATTGGGAGTTTGGTGAATCATTCCCAAAAAATAGAACAAAACAATATATAATGGAGCTACATCTAAATCTGAAACGATTTCAAAACTTCGCATACATAAGTATGCACCTGATTTAGTGCGCTGTGCAAACATTTTTCCCAATCGGACAAAATTGCGGACGAACATATATAAGAACATATATAAGAACATATATAAAACATATATCTAACATATATCTAAATCTGAACCGATTTTCAGGAAATTTAACACACATCATTCTAGACTTTATTCAGAACGCTGTGCAAAATTTCGTGCAAATCGAAGGATATATGGGAAGCGTTTACATTAAATCGGACGAAAGTATATATGGGAGCTATATCTAAATCTGGACCGATTTTCAGGATACCTATCATACATCATTCTAGACCTAATTCAGTACGCTGTGCCAAATTTCGTGCAAATCGAAAGATATATAGGGACCGTTTAAATTAAATCGGACGAAAATATATATGGGAGCTACATCTAAATCTGATCCGATTTTCCCAATTTCAATATGGTTCGTTCTTTGGCCAAATAAGTGACCTGTGCCAAATGGTACTTTGTTTACAATTTAACATGGACAGATAGACGGACGGATATGCATAAATCGACTCAGAAAGTGATTCTATGCTTATTGTCAAAAGGAACCATGTGTCTATCTCGTTTCCTTTTGCCTGTTACAAACATATGTACAAAGACATAATACCCTGTACCACAGTGTGGTGAAGGGTATGAAAAGGTGGTCACTAAAAAAGTTTCCGCAGCTAATTTTTTACACGTTGAAGAACGTCCTTTTCACAACTTATTTAAAAAATGTTTACAAATTATATGAACTAAGTACTGTAGTACCATATCGTCTCTATTTACATAAAATCAACAGTGAATTATAGTTTTTAACATCCCAAGCAACCAAAATAAACCCTTTACCAAAATAAACCCTTTTAGCATCAGAAAAATTTACCCATATTTCGAAAAAATTGTGAAAAAATCAGTTTGTCAACAATTATTAGATTTGAATCCTTGTATGGACAAATCTACTTCACGTATCAATACCAAATTTTATATTTATTCTAATTGTAGTGTTTCCTATCAATTATCATCAATAAATTTGTCCTCCGAGGAAGTTGGTTTTGAGATAGATCGACAAAATTGTGGATAGATTCGTCTTTTGTCTGCAGGCAGGTCAAGTTCGAAGATGGGCTATATTGGTCCAAGTTTAGGCACTTTGAGCATATGTTTGTAACAGGCAAAATGAAACGAGATAGGCCCATGGTTGCTTTTGAGAATATGCAAAGAATCACTTTCTGGATGGATTTATGCATGCCAGTCAGTTCATATGTCTGTTTGTCCAATTTGGAACATATAATTTGTTTTGCCCCAAGCACACACTCTATTGAAATTGGTAAGAATCGGTTCAGACTTATTTATAGCTCCCATATATTTTCGTCCGATTTTTAGCAAATATTAAGCCAATTGACACAACATTTTGCACAATGTACTGATGTTAGTATAGCCTAACGTGCGCCAGCTGTAATTGAAATTCGTTCAGATTTAGCAATTGAATTGAGTCTAGAATGACGAGTGCTAAGTTTTGTAAAAATCGGTTCAGATTTAGATAAAGCTCCCATATGTTTTACCTATTTGTTGCACCACAATCCCAATATTTGCCCGATTGAGCGTACTGATTTGAATCCAGACGTATGTCTGTGAAGTTTTGATGAATTTGGTTCAGATAAAGTTCCATATGTAGTTTCGTCCGATTTTATGTAAATGGTACACCAAGCTCCCAATATTGATTTGGTGCACCCGATTGAGTCTGAATTAAGTCCAGTTTATGTATTTTTACATGAAATATTGCAGAGGTTATTGGATTGAAATCGAAATTTGTAGAAATCGGTTCAGGTTAAGTTATAACTAACATAAGTATTTTCATCAGATTTCATCTAAATTGTGTACCAAATAAAAAATTTTAATTCGTCCGATTCCATTTTAAATGTTCTCCAAAGCATCTCTTTTTGGTACCCAAGTTGGTGAAGGATATCATATAGTCGTTCCCGTCTGAATCTTGAACTTTCCTTACTGGTTTTCTGCCCATACGTGTTTATCCGTCCAAAACCCCGCAATGATACATTGCTAACAAAATTTAATGGTTATTATAACCTTCGCCACACTGTGGTGCAGGGTATTATGTCTTTCTGCATATGTTTGTAACAGGCAAATATAATCGAGATAGACCCATGGTTCCTTTTGGGAATATGCATAGAAGCACTTTCTGCGTAGATTTATGTATGTCCGACCGTCTGTCCATGTTAAATTGTAAACAAAGTACACGTCGCATTTAGTATTCGGATTGGATGAAATCTGGCACAGCTCATTTGTTTGGCCCAAGGACGAACCCTATTGAAATTGGGAAAAATTGGTTCAGATTTAGATAAAGCTCCCATATATATTTTCGTCCGATTTAAGGTAAATGGTGTACCAAAGTCCCTATATATCTTTCGATTTGCACGAAATTTGGCACAGCGTACTGAATTAAGTCTAGAATGATGTGTGCAAAGTTTCGTGCAAATCGGTTTAGATTTAGATATAGCTCACGTATATATCTTCGTCCGATTTATGGTAAATGGTGTACCAAAGTCCCTATATATGTTTCGATTTGCACAAAATTTGGCATAGCGTACTGAATTATGTATAGAATGATGTATGAAAACTTTCGTGAAAATCGGTTCAGATTTAGATATAACTATATATTTTCATCCGATTTAAGGTAATTGGTGCATCAAAGACCGCATATATCTTTTGATGTGCACGAAATTTGGCATAGCGTACAAAATTATATATATATTCGCCCGATTTTAGTAAGTGGTACACCAAAGTCGCTGGAAATCTTTTCATTTGCACGAATTTTGGCATAGCGTACTGAATTAAGTCTACAATGATGTGTGCAAAGTTTGGTAAAAATCGGTTCAAAATTATATATATATATATATATATATCCGATTTTAGGTAATTGGTGCACCAAAGTCTCTCAAAAACAATTCGATTTGCACGAAATTTGTCAAAGCGCACTCAATTATGTCTAGAATGACGTGTGTATTTGGTGCACCAAAGTCCATACTTATCTTTCGATTTGCACGAATTTTGGTAAAGGGTCTGAATTAAGTCTAGAATGATGTTGCTAAGCTTCGTGAAAAGATCCACAGCTAGGCTGATTGTAATATAAATTAGTCTCTGGCAAGTTTCCCTGAAATCGGTTCAGATATAGATATATAACAAACACGCGACGTCTGTTAGGATACATATGTAGAATATACCCAAAGTGGTGAAGGGTATCATATAGTCGGCCCAGTCCGACTTTACTACCTTCCTTACTGGTTTTATTTGTGAACTATGAAATAAGGTGGGCTGGAATATTCAATTTTCGATATCAAACATCCTGGGAGTAGTAATAGTACAAAGTCCTACCTTACATTTAGCGAGCTCTATCGCGATTTCAACAGACAATCATAACTAAATCAGCATTACATTTTATTTTGGTCAAAAATATATACTTTATGTGGTCTCCGGTGAATATTTCATGGTTCTGCAAACGGAATAACAAACTTTAATATTGATTTAATTTTTATGATAGACGTTATATACCGATATATCCCAAATTTCGGATATATTCGGTTTCCAGTTTCAGCGTTCCATAGAAAGAAATGCAATCGATTCAAATTCGATAAATACAAAATAGCCCTGTTCATTGCGCTGCAAAAGTTTCAAAGCAGTTTCAGTCATTTCCGATAACGAAGGTTGTTTCGATTTATCTGCCACCGCTGCATAGTCCATTGATTTGGTATTGAATATGCCCATAATATGTGAAACATTGGCGGTATTTACATTCAAAATCTCGTCACGATCTGTAACCAAGGCTCCATCGGGATGCATGATTTGCCAAGTGTTGAGGAGATTTAGACCATCATCACGTATACCATTATTGCCAAGTGGTTGTTGTGACGAAACCAGTTGACTTGCCAGCCTTTTGGGCCCAGGCAGCAATGGATGAAACATGATTGGCGGGATCCATACTGGCACTGCAGTTGTTATATTCGACATTCGATCGTTACAATATTACCTTTTATACCACACAAATATGCGGTTGCAGTACAGGCTGAGTCGGGAACTTGAGCATTGCACAATATATCTTAATTTTGAAGATTATTAATTTCATTCATATAAGTTTTTACTCAATGCCATATGAGGGAATTTTTCAAAACTCAGGGCATCTTCTTCGCCGTTATGATTTTTACGTTGTCCCTTAAGGATACGAGCAGCTGTCACCTTAGATTTTATTTTCCAGTAGCCTACAAAATTGCCTCCCTTGCCATGGAACGCCAAAATTCCGAATCCCTTTCCTCTTCGGGAGTAGGTTTGTTTACACCCAGTGTTTTTATAATAATTGTACTTTTGGTATTCACATTTTGACCTGCTAATTTTTGTGGGCTATGGATACTAGTGCCATCTATAATGTGACCGGAAGCAATGGCCACAGACACGACGATTAAAGATAAAATATATTTTGCTATTGTTTTGGTTGGCTTGGAGATGATCGATAAGACCGTGATGTAGAAGCTATCCAAAATTTTTATCTATATATATAAAAGAGTTGCGTTATAAGTGACTGACTGATCATCAACGCCCAGACGAAACGGCTAAAGCTAGAAGCTTGAAATTTGGTATGTAGGTGGGGTTTGGTGAGTAGGCGTGTGATAAGGCGGGGTTTTTGGAAATTCGTACTAAAAGGTACTAAAAAGTACTAAAAACTGTATTACGCGGAAACGGTTAGATGTAGAACTTTGAAATTTGGCACGTAGCTTTGTCTATGGCGAGCGGACTAGAATTTGTGAAAAAAATTTGGAATTTAGTACTTAGATGTACTAAAAAGTACTAAATATTGTATTTGAATGGAATTGGTGAAGATTCATAACTGAAACTTGGTATGGAGCTTAAGCCATTACAAAGAGAATACTGTGCAAAAATATTTTTGGACATTAGTACTAAAAGGTACTAAAAAGTACTAAAACTGTATTAATCCGGAACGGTTGGAAATAGAACTCTGAAATTTGGTATGCAGCTTTGTCAGTGATTAGCAAATCAGAATTTGTGAACAAGTTATGGAAATTAGTACTAAAGGTACTAAAATGTACTAAATATTATACTACGATGGAAAAGGTAGGTATAGATATCTAAAATTTGGTATATAGCTTAAGTCATTAAAAATAAAATGATGTACAAAAAATATTTTTTGGAAATTAGAACAAATATGGTACTAAATAGTACTAAAAACTGTATTACGCCAGAACGGTTGGAACTACAACTCTAAAATTTGGTATGCAGCTTTGTCATTTATAAACAAATCAGAATGTGTGAACAAATTTTGGAAATTAGTACTAAATTTACTAAACAGTACTAAATATTATACTACGATGAAACAGATAGGCATAGATAGATATCTGAAATTTGGTATGTAACTTAAGCTATTACAAGTAGAATGATAGGCAAACAATTTTTGTTTTTTTAAATGAGTACTAGAATATATTAAAAAAGTTCTGAAATTTCACATATAGCTTTAACTATTACAAATAGAATAGTATGCAATTTTTTTTTATTTAGCACTAAAGTTGCGTTAAAAAGTACTAAATAATTAAATGCAATGGATCTGGGAGAAATAGAAATCTGAAATTTTGTCTATTGCAAATTAATGCTAAGCATAACTTTTTGCAATTAGTACTAATTACTATAGTATAAAGGAACCGGTAGGAATAAGAATTGAGATCTAGCTTAACTATTACAAATAGAGCGATATGCACAAAATAGTACTAAATATTGTATCATAGTGAATGGTAAAAATATAAATGTAAATTTAGAGTACAAAAATGTCCAACTATTAGTACAAATAACAGGCTTGGTTTATTGAAAATTCGTACCAAATAGCACCAAAAATACACACATTGTATACGGCGGTACGGCTGGATATAAAAAAATGCTTTTGGCAATTTTGTTTCACATTTGTACTCAAAGTACTAAATATTGTGTACGACAGAACGAGTAGAGGTAGAGTCTTGAAATTTTGTATATTTTGTTTTGAAAAATTAAAAAAAGTATTTTTCTAATTTTTAGTAAAAAGTACTAAATAGAAAAAGTTAGAGAAAGATATCCGAATTTTAGTATTACTTTTTGACTATGGCAAATAAAATGTTTTATCGAAATATTTTTCAAACATTTTCAATAAAAATTGCTAACGGTTATATGAAATATAGTTTCGAATCCCACATGAATCTATACTACAGCGAATGATAATATGAATTTTGGTTAAAATTTCCAATGTAGTGAAAACGGTCAAGACTTCAAATACAAATAAGTGAAACTATGCAAACATGCCGCTGAACATCACAAGTACTTAAGTGTAGGCACTTTTAAATGCTAAAGTTTCAAAATTTTCTAAAATAACAATACTGATATTTCCAATGATGTTTCCAACCACACTGGAAATATATTATACTGCATCACCTTTTGAAGCCCATTATTCATGGCTCTATCATTATTATGAGGATATACTAAAAATACCGACAATTCCACTGAGTATTTTGTAATACGTAACGCACCAGAAATACTAAATTTCTGCAATTTTAATAGAAATCTTCACTATAAAGGCAGGTCTCTGCATAAAAAATGATGCGCAGTGCAAGATTGTAATTTGTACTATAAGGGTACTACTATAAGTACTAAAACGAACTAGATATTTTACCATTAGTATTAAATTACCGAAAGGGACAAAAAAGGTTAACACAGTATTATAGAACTTTTTACATTCGGGAGGATCGAGAAAATAGTAAACTTACAGAAAATATACAATAAGTAAGTTGTACATGATTTAGTAGGATAGAAGCATTACTTTTCTGTGCGAAAGAAATACGGAGTAAGAAATGAGATTAAAACAAACATATTAAGATATAAACCCTATAATTAAAATGTTTCAAAATTTATACTTAATCCAAAAGTATATTGTGTATCTAAATTAATGTTAATTTATTTAACTATAAAAAGTTTCGCTAACAACGTAGCGGGCCTATGCTAGTTTATATATATTTTTGTTTGGGGCAAGCCTGCTAATATTTTGCCTTCAAAAAAAGAAAAAATAGTGATTATAAAACCCAAAATGTAAATGAAAACCAACTGCATAATATCCTACACTACATCGGGTGTATGCAAAAAGGTGTCCTTAAGATACATATTGTATTCACATTAATTTTAAATATTTAGGAAAATATGCATTATTTAAATTTTTGTCATAACAAATTGGATTGTACCTGATGACATTGCATTTGATTAATAAATACGATTCCATTTCAAAGGTCTCTAAAAATGATAAGTCTTTTCTATCTTCAGAATATTGTATATATTAGCATCTCTTGTATGTACCCAAAGGGCTGAAGTTTATCATTGTAGAAAATCGGTTAATATTTAGATATAGCTGCCATATATATTCTCATCCAATTTTAAGTAAATGGTGAACCAAAGAACCACATTTGGCCGATTGCACAAAATAGTGAAAAACGTATTGATATTAGTATAGCTTAACGTGTGTAAAGTTTTGTTGAAATCGGTTCAGATTTAGAGAAGAAGAGAAGTGGTTGGCTATTAATCTAATACCAACGCGATTGATTGGCTTGATGTAATGGGGTCCACATATTCTAATACTGGATATTATTACCATTACAACACTATATGGTGGGATTTTGGTCTACATAGAGTTAAACAGTGGTAGTTGTGTGTGGTATATTATGGTCCGCACCGCTTGGCTATATTGTCCCGCTTATTTGTTAATTTTTGACATCTTTTGTTTACATCGAATTTGGCTTGTTTGTAGTTTTAATCATGTTCAAACAATTTATACTGTGTCATTAAAATGTTCATCTTATATCTATATTATTTTATGAGAATATGCTATACAATTCCAGATTTTAAAAATCGATCAATTAAACATCAGAATTTTTATCGCACACATTTGGTCCATCACCAATGCAAGCGGCATAAGCCATCAAATGTGGAATTTTATGTTGTTGCAATACCCAACTGAATAAATGGGCAAATGGTCCCATAGCAAAAATTCCAACATCTTCGCCCGAATGATGTCCAGCATAGGATTTTACGTAAGTAGGATATACAGCTTCTAATAATCCATAAAAGAAATCAAATTAATTATTTCACTTATTAAACATTTCATCTTACCAATATTTCTAGGATTTTTTTCCAAGTCCACGCATTTGCCACTTTCATCGATATACTGCTCTCGTCCCAGTGGATAGCTGAGTGTGTACTTTAGACCAGATTTAGATATAGCTTCATTAAATATTTACTCTTCCACTCTATACCAAAACATTGTGGTGAATTGAAGACAATTGTGATATCAAAAGGTATCAAATTTCAATTCTACGCCAATAATGCTATAAAAATTGGCGTGTTCGGGGCCAACATCTTTTCTGTTTGACAGATAACAATAATTTCACTTCATAAAACGTGAATTTTTCATGTTTATTACAGCGGTAAACCAAATTTTTTGACAATTATATTTATAATGGTAGCATAAACTCTTTAACCCATTTTATATTAATGTCATAAAATCATAAAATAATGCTATTTTCAGTGATAACAAATGTATTTTTATAAGATTGTCTGCTTATGATATACATATTAATATCAAAGGCAGGCGAGTGGTGAACTCTAACACTACAAAGAAAGTACACTAACCAAGCTATAATTTAAACCAGTAAGGAAATTTCAAAAGTCGGACTGGGCCGACTATGTGATACCCTTCACCACTTTGTGTACATACAAGAGATGCTCATATGAACAATATCGATTAGATAGAATAGACATAGTATCTTTGGGGGACAATTGAAATGAAATCGGACGAAATTAACTGTGTGATCTACATAGATATTTGAACCAATGAAACAACCATACACATACCATTCTGATATCTATGAAAAATTGCATGTCAATCGGGCACACTTGGATTCTTTGGCGTATGAAATGTAGCAAAATTTTGTGAGGGTGCTATACGTTAATCAGGATCTAATCGATCAACCGTGGCATACGTCATCTAGTATTCTGCTGCACATTGCGCAGTCCACAGTTTCATCTCGGTAGAAGAAAACTTTATTATTTGGTGCACAAATTGCATAAAAATATATAGGACTTATATTTACATATGAATATATTTTACAAACTCCAATCCGCATTATTTTAACTCAAATGTTATACGTTGTGCAAATTCGTCGCAATCGAAAAAAAATTTTAGTTATTTGGTACAGATGAAAATATATATGGAAGATATTTATTTAAACCTGAACCGATTTCAACCAGTTTCAATGTAATACTCTCTGCAATATTTCATGTAACGTCAACAAAGGTATGCTCCTCGGTGCACCATTTGCATAAAATTGGACGAAATATATTGTCCTAATAGAAAAAACCTTGAGAGTTTGGAGCACAATTTGCATAAAATCGGGCGAATTGGATATGGAAACTATAAATATATACGATCCGATTGAAATGAATCTTAACACGCTCTATCATAGTCTCAATTCCATAGGTTATGACAAATTTCGTTACAAAAATTGGGAGTTTGGTGCAACTTCCCAATCGGACAAAAATTGGCCGATTAGAGAGATCTACGGAAGGAACTACGATATTTCTTAAAACGATATTTCGGTGGCGGTCCCTGAATGGTCTTGGGAACATTTTATAGCCACGGAAAGCTTTATTTGACATTTCTTAGTTGTCGGATGAATTCAATGGAGTACGTTCAAGTCTTGGAAGACAAATTATAGCCAGTTTGGGAAATCAGCAACAATGAAGACTCGTTTTTCAGCAGGACAACGCGCCAGTTCATAAAAGTCGCCATACTCAAGTATGGTTAAAATCGAAAAATATTAAAATTTTCGACCAGAATCCGATCGAGAACATGTGTGGAAATCGTGACTCGTCATGTCTATGCAGAAAACCACCAATACCAAACTGTATTTTACCTCCTACAAACATACCAATTTAATTAAAGGTGCGTCTATAGTTATGCTATGCAGTGTATTACTCCATTAGAGTACGGAAATGTGGCGCTGATCGCTTTGAAATCGGAACATGAGGTTCCGATTATGGTCAAGGACGACGCCTATAGTTTTCGTGAAGTTGAGATTTCATTCAGTGGGTGCAATGAACCGAAAACTTTAATTTTGTCAGATTTTCTAGACGCTCTAGAGGCAATTATTATATGCAGAACATCTCATATGTTAAAAGGTATCCCCTTCACCTTTCTGACCAATTGCTTAGAACGGCTGTTTAGATGATGATCGGTCAATTTACCGAGAGTAAAATCAACCAAATCCTAAAGTGACCATTTTTTTATTTTACGGCGTAAAAATTCACTTCAAGAAAGAAAAATTGGAAAATATGCCAGGGTTAGGAAGTGGAGTTGTTGATCTATAATCGGTAAAAAGGGTGCCAATAACACGAAATATTGCCCAAGCTCAGAATAGAGAACCGCAGAATTTTTGCTTTTCGAGGTAGTTGTGTAGGGTATCATATGGTCGGCCCCGTCCGACTATACTGCTCCGCTCACTGGTTTTAATTTAATTTAAATATCTATGTACTTCTCACTGTTAATTTCGTCGGATTCCATTTCATTGGTCCTCCAAAGGTGCTACGTCTACTCTATTAAAATGATATGAACATCTCTTGTATGTAGCCAAAGTGGTGAAGGGTATCATATAGTCGGCCCCGCCCGACTTTTGAACTTCCCTTACTGGTTTTAAGATTGTATCTTCTCATTGGGTTGCAAAGAATCCTTCCAGATCTAATCAATAACCCCCCCATTAGGTGGTGCCGTACAATTTAAAGTATTTTGAAAATTTAGATATGTGTTCCACTCCAAGAAAATGATCAATATTGGTCTTATTTGCAGAAGATATATTATTGACATTACTTTCAAGTGGATCCTACATCATTACCTGAAGAGTGTATTTATTATATTAATATCCTTCACTCCATCGTGGTACCGGGTATTATGTCTTTGTGCATATGTCTGTAACACGCAAAAGGAAACGAGCTTGACTTATGTTTTCTTTTGAGAATATGCATAGAATAACAATCTGAGTTTATTTATGCATGTCCGTCCATGTATTGAAGTACAGGTCACATTTATGATCCGAATTGGATGATATTTGGCGCAAGGACGATCTCTATTCAAATTGGAGAAAATCGGTTAAGATTTACATATTGGACCCATATATATATGTTCACCCTTATATAAGTAAATAGTGCACCAAAGACCAAACATTTGGCCGATTGCCACCAATTTTTGTAAAAAGTATTGATATTATTCTAGCCTAACGTGTGTAAAGTTTTGTTGGAATAGGTTCAGATTTAAATATAGCTTTCATATATTTTTTCATTTCCATGCCACAAACAGATGTAAAAAGTCATAATACCCTGTACCACAGTGTAGTGAAGGGTAAAAGAATTGTAGATAATTGTGATATTAAAACGTATCAAATTCCAGTTCTAAACCAATAATGCTATAAACCAGTGAGCGGTCCATTTCGTCCCAAAATTTCGTGAAGATTGGTCCATAACTGTGGCCTGTATCGTGTAGGGTTTCGTAGTCGAGCGCAAAAGTCGACTTTTAGACTTTTCGATTTTTGTCTCTGACCTAAAATTCGACTTTTCGATCTTTCGATTTTGTCAAACGTATTCAAAATCGATTTTAGACTTTTACCAACTAAAGCAAAATCGAATAAAAATTTAATTTTTTATAAGAACTGTTGTCAACAGATGAAAAATATGTAATTTTTGGACAATTTCGGCTTTGTGATAATAAACTAAGAATTTATGAATAAAATCGAAAGTCGATCTTGAAAAGTCGACTTTGCGATTTTCTCAAAGGTCAAAAGTCGACTTCGACTTTTATGCCATGTTCTGACGGGCATTCGAACAACGTAGTTCGCTCTCAGAATTACGTACATGAATTAACCCGTTCATACAACACTATTCATAATTCATGTCATCAGATGTTTTTATTTCAAACTTTTTGTTTCTTGTTTTACACCAAAAATGTAACATATTTTAGTGAATTACATAGGAATCTAAATAGAAAAAATAATTCTCTTTCTCCTGACTATAGTATGAACCCATATATATTTACTTTTCATTCATGTTTTCCATTTTTTCTGAAAATGTTGTTGTTTTTAATACATTTTTATATTTTCTCAATTCAAATGTCACATACTGTCACATATAAAAATTTGGAGAATTTTTTGTTTGAGTTTCCCCACATTTGTTTCTTGTTTTGTACGCTAATTAGAACCAAGGGAAAAGAAATGCATATTGCATTATGTAGAAAACAAAATTTACATCCTGCTGCATATATAAAAACTCTACAATTTTTTACTTTTCATTCATGATTTTCAATTTTACTGAAAAAGTTTGAAAATTTCATAAATATTTTCAAACTGTCAAAATTAATTTATTTTCGATAAATACTCTCAATTGTTAGGGATGGGACAAATTTATTGGTTATTCAGAGAGTGATTTGAATTGAACTACGTACAAAAGTCGGTGTTCGCTCAGAAAATTTTGTATGGGGAACTAAGTAATTACTTCATAATTAAGGGTCGAACAACGAATGAGAGAGCGAACAACGCTCGTCTGTACATGGCATTAGACTTTTCAATACAAAAAGTCGATTAATCGATTAGTCGATTTACTTATCCCTAGTATCGTGTTTACAAATTATAATGGACGACGGACGGACGGACACCCACGTCTAGATCGACTCAGCTAGTCGAGATATGACGATAGGTATACTTAAAGGTGGGTCTAGGACCAATATTTCGTGGCGTTACAAACTTTTGGGGCTGCACAAAGCTATAATACCCTGACAACATAGTTGTGTAGTGTATAAAAATGGGTGTATTCGGGGCCAACATCTGTTTTGTTTAACAGATAACATTCATTCATAGAACGTGTTGCCCACACGCCTGTTATAGCAGTGAACCATATTTGATGACAATTATATTTATAATGGTAGTATAAACTTGATAAACAATTTCATATCAATTTCATATAATCATAAAAAATGGGAGTGATTTCGATACTATTTTCAATTATAATAAAGGTAATCTAATAAGATCGTCTGCCTTTGATATGCATATTAAATGAGTACAGAGTAGTTTACTAAGACCCTACAAAAAGGTATAGCCAAGCATTCGTTAAAAAATAAATTCTTACCTCTTGATGGCTATTGTATTTTTGATTGCATAGAAACGTTGACCACTTTATTTTGTCATAGACCAGAAAAGACAATATAGATTTTGGTCATCATTTTTTTTAACTATTTTCATATTTTTCACAATTTCATGGAATTCAATTTTTTGACCTTAAATGAATATAGTTACTTATTTACTTTTTTTTTAAGTGATTATTTATACTCTTTCGAGTCGAGCTTGATGATCTAAATTTTGCAATGAAAAGGAAAGCCAGGAGAAGAACCTACGTACCCACCATTATGCGACGCGTTTCGCCGTTGGTTAAGCGGCTCATCAGGCATATTGGGCTATGTGGCTTTACAAAGGTCGTACGTTGATAACTTGTATTTATTCCGCCCTGATGCGAAACTTGCATATGCGAATTAAATTCAAATTTGTCAAAGTTCGACATTTGTCTTCATTCTAGGAACAGTCCTTTTCAAAGCAGATTTTTGTTGTAGCGTTCTGAGCCATCAACACACTTCCAAAAACGGTTGCGCAAAAACATGTGTATACCATGGAAGCAATTGTAGGTGTGTGGATTAATTATCCATCGCTACAACAAAAATCTGCTTTGAAAAGGACTGTTCCTAGAATGAAGACAAATGTCGAACTTTGACAAATTTGAATTTAATTCGCATATGCAAGTTTCGCATCAGGGCGGAATAAATACAAGTTATCAACGTACGACCTTTGTAAAGCCACATAGCCCAATATGCCTGATGAGCCGCTTAACCAACGGCGAAACGCGTCGCATAATGGTGGGTACGTAGGTTCTTCTCCTGGCTTTCCTTTTCATTGCAAAATTTAGATCATCAAGCTCGACTCGAAAGAGTATAAATAATCACTTAAAATCACATTCAAAATGATCACAAAAATTCAAATAACAAAAAGTTACTTATTTACGATTTTTAATTAAGCTCCCACATATAGATTATATTTATAACAACGCGGCGTACCGAATAGAGTGTAAATCGTTTTCCACAAATTTTCCCCATGTTACGCAGACGGCTCTAAATCTGCTCGAATGAAATTAAAATTAGGATAGGTTGGAGAAAGTGAGAACATAGACATGTAATTGTTAGGATACATGTATAAAATATACCCGACTTTACTACTTTCCTTACTGGTTTTAATACAATTTGCTTGTTTTCATCTACTTTTGTTTCTTTGTATTTATAATCTTGGTTAAACAATTAATACTGTGTTATTAAAATTTTCATCTTACATCTATTTTAGTTTATAATAATATACTATACTATTCTAGATTTTTAAAATCGATCAATTAGCATGTTCATCACACATAGTTGGTCCATCACCAATGCAAGCGGCATAAGCCATCAAATGTGGAATTGTATGTTGTTGCAATACCCCACTGAATAAATGGGCAAATGGTCCCGTGGCAAAAATTCCAACATCTTCGCCCGAATGATGACCAGCAATGGATTTTACGTAACTAGGATACACCGTTTCTAAGAATCCAATAAAGAAATAAAATTAGGTACTTCACTAATTAAATATTTCAAAAAGTGTTCTTACCAATATTTCTGGGAATTTTTTCCAAGTCCACACGTTTGCCACTTTCATCGATATACTGCTCTCGTCCCAATGGATAGCTGAGTGCGGAGTACTTTAGACCATCCGATCCGACATCGTGTGTACTTAAACCCAATATGGATGAACCACGACCAGGATAACCATTAATTGTGAGACCATGACCATGATCAGCTGTAACTACAATAAGTGTCTCCTCGGGGTTTGTCATTTCATAAGCTAACTCAATGGCCTTCTCAAATTCCAATGTTTCATCCAATGACATGGCTGCCTTATTTTCATGATGAGCCGTATCGATGTTGCCACCTTCGATAAATACAAAATAACCCTGTTCATTGCGCTGCAAAAGTTTCACAGCTGTTTCTGTCATTTCCGATAACGAAGGTTGTTTCGATTTATCTGCCACCGCTTGATAGTTCATGGATTTGGTATTGAATATACCCATAATATGTGAAACATTGGCGGTATTTACATTCAAAAGCTCGTC
>NW_026880013.1:0-29039 GCF_032173495.1 Musca vetustissima
AGGGACTGACGTAAGTAAATCAGATGATTACGCCATGTATTATAGCTGATATGCAACGAGACGTGAATTAGGCTGCGAATTTATAGTTAATAGGAGAATAAAAGACCTCGTCTCCAGATTCACTCCAGTAGATGAGCGAATTGCTATAATCCATATAAAAGCGAACTTCTTCTATATTAGTCTTATTTGCGCCAATGCTCCGACGGAAGTCAAAGATGAACACACCAAAGACATATTTTACGAGCGCCTAGAAACTGCATATGACCGCTGCCCTGGCCATGACATTAAAATTCTGCTAGGAGATTTTAATGCAAAAATCGGAAGGGAAAATATTTTTGGTCCCACCTCCGGAAAATTCAGCCTCCATGAAAAAACAACAGACAACGGCATGAGGTTGATTGACTTCGCTGCAGCAAAAAACATGGTAGTTAGCAGCACCAGATTCAAGCATCTCGATATACACAAGGTCACCTGGATTTCTCCTGATCAAGCAACGAGAAATCAAATTGATTATGGTGTGAAAGACGGAAGAAATTCATCCAGTGTATTAGACGTTCGATCGATCAGAGGAGCGAAAATCGATTCCGACCACTACCTTGTAGCAGCCAAGGTTCGCGCTGGTCTCGTAATGCTACTGATGTGAAAAACGCAGCGCAACCCTGCATACAGTAGCAACACATAATGCGATGGAGAATTATCGGGAGAAAAGGAGAGAGGAGAAACGTATTTTCAGAAAAAAGAACAAGAAAAACGTAAGCGTGAGCACATCGAGATGTACAGGAGTCAGAATGAAGTCCGAAAATTTAGGCACATCCTCCTGTGGAGATGTATAAGGAAACCTGGTGAATAGGATACACTAGAACAATAATATATGACGGTATAGAGTGTATACCACCTAGCCAAGATGAGGTCAGAATAGCAATCAATCGGCCGAAGAATAGTAAAGCAGCAGGTGCCGATGGTTTACAAGCTAAATTATTCATGACTGGTGGTCAGATACTGGTAAGGAGCATGCTGATTAGTACAATTTGGATAGAGGAATGCATGCCCAATGATAGGAACCTCAGCATTATGTGTCCCGTGTACAAAAAAGGAGACAAGACGATATGTGCCAACTATAGAGGAATAGACAAGACGATATGTGCCAACTATAGAGGAATAAGTCTCCTTCCCATTGCATTCTCAGCGTTGTGTGTGAACGACTGAAGCCAATGGTCAATGAATGCAAAATTAATTCGGATAACTTTAACTGGCACAAGATCAGCAATTAAAGTCGGAATGGACCTCTCGGACCCTTTAATACCGGACGAGGATTTAGACAAGGTGACAGTTTGTCGTGTGACCTTTTTAACATCCTGCTGCAAAGCACACCAAACAACACATGTTACTCGCCTACGCCAATGACATCGACATAATGGGTGGAACATTGAGAGCGGTAACAGACACCTTTGAACAAATTGAGAAGGAGTCTGCCAAAGTGGGTCTGGCAGTAAACGGCGAGAAGACCAAGCTGATATTGTCAACGAGCAAGACGTCCAGAAGACTCGGACCAACTGTGGAACTTGAAAACTACAGCTTCGAGGTAGTCAAAGATTTTATATAACTTGGTACCGCCATAAATAAAAGTAATAACGTCAGTTTTGAAATTCGGAGAAGGATGCTACTATGGTCTGAGTAAGCAACTCAAAAGCAAGGCCACCTCCCGCCAGACCAAAGTCACACTCTACAAGACGCTGATACAACCCGTGCTATTATATGGATCTGAAACATGGGTACTTACGCAAGCAGATGAGCTTTTTACGTGTTTGAGAGAAAAATTCTCCGAAAGATCAATGGACCGATCTGTGTTGACGGTGAATATCGCCTTCGAATGAACCATGAGCTGTACCAGCTATTCTCGGACATCGGCATTGTTAGACGTATTGAGCTGCCCAAAAGGCATATAAAAGCGAACCAGGTGATGGCTCACGCTAATTTACCAACTTCAACATCGAGATTCCATCAGGACCAATGTCCTTTGATAATATCGCGATTTTGATGACATTGCAATATCTTCCAACGTAAATTGTGGTGGTTCCTCTAGTTTTTCTAGTTTTTGTGCAATATGGCGTTTTCTACACACAGTCCCCACTGTCACTGAGACTTGCAAAGAAAATCGAGAAAATCCGTTTAGCAAAGTTTGTTCTTCGCCATAAGGTGTATATATTCTGAAAGTACATTTCGAGACCTTTCAATTGATGTGAGTCTCTATACTGCGTCCATTTTAGTTTTTGCGCAATATGGCGTTTTCTACACAGAGTCCCCACTGTCACTGAGACTTGCAATGAAAATCGAGAAAATCCGTTTAGCAAAGTTTTTTCTTCGGTATAAGGTGTAAATATTCTGAAAGAACGTTTCGAGACCTTTCAATTAATGTAGGTCTCCTTACTGCATCCATCCATTTTAGTTTTTGGACAACATGGCGTTTTCTACACAGAGTCCCCACTGTCACACTTCGGTCTGTCGGTCTCCGTGTGTTCTATTAATTGCCAAGTATAATGCATCACAGGAGTCTGATCATCCTTCCAACGTTCGAAAGTGTGTTAACCATTGCCCAAAATGTACTCGATCCGGTACCTATGTTACAACACATCAGATGGTGGTCTTAGGCGAATTTTGGTCATTTGGTACTTCGTTTTCCCAGAGAATAAATATCCCTCCTGCCAGTCAGATTATAATGTCAAAGCACACATAGAAACAAAATTAAAATTCTTAGGGATAAATGTCCCCTGGGTAGCACTACAAGCCCACGATTTTGCACAGGTTCACAAAAGGCCCAAACCGAGTTTCCATGACCAGTCTCATTTGTCTATCTTTTGAAAAATAACCCTCGTATATTTACATATCTTTGGTCTATCCACCCGTCATTGTCTAGGCCTTTTATTTGTGTGCTTACACCAAGTTTGGTTGAAAAGTTTTTGTTGCTGTCGCTGCCGCTGCCGTTGCCGGTTGTTTGATTGCGATTGTGTCAATTCAAGGAGTACTTTGACTTAAATCCCATAAAAATCGCTGCCTGTCCATTTTTATGTTGCTAAGTTTAGCTTAACTTCTACTTTCTTTTGACATTTCAAAGTTGCAGAAAGAGTGAGAAAAAAAAACGAAAACGCTCAAATGAAAGTGACATGTTGAAGCTGCTGCTGCTGGCTGTCACTGCTTTGGCTGCCATTTCCAAATCTTGCTGTGCAACAGTCAAGCCATGCGACCAACCAGCCAATGACGTTTTTGTACCTTGCAACATTTATTTTGTTTTTGTTGTTGCTGCTGCTGCTGTTGTTATTGCCATTATCGTTTACCTTTATGGTTACTTGTATCTCTAGATATGACATTCAAGTGTCGTCGTTGTCTTTGTCGTCATTTCATAAACCCAAAACGTCTGTCCCACTATTTGTTATATCGTTGGCATGTTTGTAAGATTTGTGTTTTCAAATGTAATTTCTATGGGTTTTTTGTTATGGTTGTGTATTTTTGACAAGGATTTTTCCAATGAAGACCATGAAATTGCAAGCGAACGAACGACAAAAATATTCGTTCGTCTGTTCATTCATAATGATGACAAACGAAAACGAATCTTTTTTTTACAATGCGCGCATAGAAAATCCGCACATCACCAACAACCATCATTTATTAACTTTTGACCATAAAAATATTTTTTAACAAGTTTTTTGAGATTTTTCTTTTCGTCTCATTCGATTTTTTTAATGAAATACATTTTTTGGTCATTTATTGGGAAAATAACTGCCGCTGTTGTTATGTGAAAACTATCGTTGGGAAAAAGCATAACATTCATTAAAAAAACAGCATAACATGAATAATGCCAATAAGCATTGCCGATTACTGGAATCTGGAATGGAATCGATGCAATTATTTTTAATTGCCTAACTCAAAAAATAATAATGGTGACATCATAAGTGTAACTGTATAATATTCGGATGATGTTAGATTATCGTAACGGAATACGATTAAATGGGAATTTCGAATGTTAATAGGAGATTTTTTTAAAATTCGTTGACATAACGGGATATGTTGTTGGGATCACAGATTGGGGGGTATAGTAAGTTTGCCACACTGCACTATGGGCCAGAGATCTCAGTTTTTGGCCACAGTTAGAGCAGTGGGTGTATGAAATAAATAAATGTCACATATAAGGGTTTCGAGGACGCTGATTACGATTCTTCGAGAAAAAAGTAAAAATTTAATAGGGTGGATCGAAGACGGCAGTCAATTTTTTTTTTTAAATGTTGAAAAAAATGTTGTTGTCTTGTACAGCTGTGGCCACTAATTACAAATGTAAAATAAGATTTTGAAAATCAAATAAAATGAATCCGAAATGGCGGATCAAATATGAAGAAAAAACTAAATATTCCATTTCTGGTCCGTATTTAAAATAAGAATATCATGAAGTCGTAATTTTATGTATCATGGTCTTCAAACTATGGCATACCTTAATTAAATTTGAATTATAACCAATTTGTTCGAAAAAATCCCCAAGCCATCAAAGAATTGGGGCTCCATTTAAGTGGCGGCTACCCCGAAACCTATGTCAATATTGATAGTTTTGGGTATGAAGATTTCACACCCAATGATAATTCAAAATACTAAATTACAGCCAAATTGGTTGGAAAACCCCGGACAAAATCTCCAAAAACCAACAGTATTGTTATATAAGGGTTATCCCAAATAGTAATAAAAATCAATTTAAATGTTATTAAATTTTTAAAGACAATTTTCAACGACTATTTTTGTATTATGGACAATAACTCTTAAGTTTATGAACGGTCGCAAAATTCTTGACAGGGAACATATCAAGGCGTTGATTGGTGCTACACCATTAAAATATCCTCTGGCACTGCTTGACGCCAGGTTCTGAAACTCATTTTTTTTTTTAAATTATTGGGTTGGTGTGTATGAAATGTCGGATTCTTATGTGATTGTATAAAACTTCATATCTTTCTTCAAAAGCTGTTTATTCAATCAAAGTATGGTCCATTCGCTTCAATACACTTCTCCCAACGAGATTTTAAAGCGTAGATGCCTGTCTTAAAAAGTGTTTGGTCTTTATAATTAATTAACTCTGATATCGACTGTCTTCATTTTCATAGTGTTTGCCCTTTAACCCTTTGAGCCCCGAATTTTTTTCCGTAATCATAGAATAATTTTCTCTTCACAGATTTAATGCAACTACCCTATATAGGATATGGACTAAATTTGACATCGCTACATTATTGGATTCGGGAGATACAGTACATTCTTTCTGAAAAATAAAAGGCCAATATCAAGAAACCCGAATGCAAAATCGACGAAAAAATCATTTAAATTATTCTCTGTATTCTGTTTTACAAAAATCAAAAATAATTGCGATGGTAGAATTCGTACATTTCGAATACAAAGCGATTTAAATAATTTGGACTGTAACACAAATTAGTACTGTACACATTTTTGCCCTCTTCTCTATATAAAAAAGCTCATAACTTTACCAAAAATTTGATTTTTTTAGATTTTTCTTTTTATATGTGTCGTCTATAATCAGGTCTTGACATATGGAAACCAAGGAATATATATCTACTAGCAGCATATTAAATATAAGTTCTAAAACATTTTGTTGCCTGTGGGCAACATTGGGCCACAAAGGGTTAAAAACAGCTCTAAATGCTTGAAAAAATGAAAATCGTTCGGCGAGAGATCCGGTGAATATGGTGGAAGCTGCAAAACTTCATATTCCACTTCATTCAGTTTCGCAATTGTTTTATTTCGCTCTGTCAGTGCGTGCGGTACCCACTTGTCCATCTTCTTAACCTTGCCAATCTCAGAAAGGTATCTCAATATTGTTGTATGGTCAACTTTCATCCTGATAGCAAGTTTCCTCGTGGACATGGCTGGATCCGTTTCCACTAGAGCCTTCAGGTCATCATTCTTCACAGACGTTTTGGGTTTTCCGCGCGGTTCATTTTGCAGTGAAAAATCACCAGTCCGAAATTTTTTGAACCAACGCTGCACTTTCCGATTGTTAACCGTATTCTCCCCAAACGCTTGGTTTATGTTGCATGCAGCTTTTGCAGCACTATTACCAAGTTTGAAGTCATATAAGAAAATTACGCAAATGTCGGCAGAATTCATATCGGCAATAAACTCAAAAGAAATAACAAAAGGGAAGAGCTTCGAGAAAACCAATTTTGCTGAAATGAGTCTCTGGCAATTGACGACTATGAATGAGGTTAGGCCATAGACAAACGAATAACGAAAACAGGGAGACAAACGTCCGCATATAAAGAGAATCCGACATTTCATACGCACCAACCTAATATATTTATGAGTTTTATATGGGAATATTGTAATTACACTGTGCTCAAAACAACAACACAAATTTATTCAGGGGTTCTAATGCACCAATTCTGTTTAGTAAGAGTCCCTGGAAAACGAAAATATCTTTGGTTTTTCTGGGTCACTTCGAAAATTAGTTTTATAACAGTAATTGTAAAAAAAAAACGTGGACTCAAAGATTTTCATTTCTTTTTATACCCTCCACTATAGTATGGAGGTTATATTAATTATACCCTCCACCATAGTATGGAGGGTATATTAATTTTGTCATTCCGTTTGTAACACATCGAAATATTCATTTCCGACCCTATAAAGTATATATATTCTTGATCAGGGTAAAATTCTAAGACGATCTAGCCATGTCCGTTCCTCTGTCCGTCTGTCGTAATCACGCTATCTTCTGAAGGAATTGAGATAGGGTGCTGAAATTTTGCATAGGGTTGTCTTTTGTCTGCAGGAAGGTCAAGTTCGAAGATTGGATATATCGGTCCACGTTTAGGCATAGCTCCCATATAACAGTACCCCCCAATTTTCGGTATTTTGGGGTTCTTGGGCGTGTTTTTCAACCGAATACGCTGAAATTTGGTACATTAGGTTCTTAATAGGTTCCAAATCTCTCCACAAAAACATATGAATATAGGTCCATTTTTTTGGATAGCACCCATGGGTACCCCCAATTTTCGGTATTTTTGGGGTTCTTGAGCGCGTTTTTCAACCGAATTTGCTTCAATTTGGTATATTGGGTTCTTATTGTGTACCAAATATCTCCACTAAAAACTATAAATATAAGTCAATTTTTTTCTGGTAGCTCCCATATAAAGGTACCCCCAAATTTCGGCATTTGGAGGTACTTGAGCGCGTTTTTCACCCGAAATCACTGAAATTTGGTATTTTGCAGCCGTACCAAAAATTATAAATAGTCAACCCCTTTTAGGCGTAGTCCCCATATAACCCCATTTTTTATATTAATATAATTATCTGATTTTTGGGTTTGGTTCTAACACTCTGTTGTAATCATTTCACCTACAAAGGATACCGAGATAAAAAACTAGAAATTACGGTTCAATAATGAACTATATGTGAACTATAGCCCGCATTTAGGCTTAGCCGTATCCCCTGTGTGGGAGGTACCAAAAGGCATGGATCGATATTCCCCAAATTCGGACTTGAACTATGTTTGCAAGAATAAGATGGGATGAAATCAAATTTTTCTGAAACGGATTTGGTCCCAAGAAACATGGGATATAGAACCAATATATCGATGGGGCAAATTTTCACCGTGTGAAAGTGTATACGCACTAATTAGCCATAAGGCTGAGGGTATAATTTTCTATTAAAAATTATTGTTTACAAAATCGGACTGTAGAGGTCCATTTTTTGGTATGTTCCCTATATTTTCATTTCAAGTACCTGTCAGTATATCTATGGTGGAGCGTATCCAAAGTTCGGCCCGGCCGAACTTAACGCTTTTTCACTTGTTTTATTTTTCCGTTCGTAACTCATCGAAATAATCATTTCCGACCCTATAAAGTATATATATTATTGATCAGCGTAAAATTCTAAGACGATCTAAGCATGTTCGCCTGTCCGTCCGTCTGTTGTAATCACTCTAGCGTCTAAACAAATTGAGATAGATCTCCAAAATTTTGCACAGAGTATTTTGTCTGCAGGCAGGTCAATGGGCTGTATGGGTCCACGTTTAGGCATAGATCCCATATAAGGGTACCCCCAAATTTTCGGTATGTTGGGGTTCTTGAGCGCGTTTTTCAACCGAATTCGTTGAAATTTGGTACATTGGGTTCTTATTGAGTACTAAATGTCTCCAAAAAAATTATAAATATAGGTCCACTTTTTCTAGTAGCCCCATATAACGGTACCTTCTAATTTTCAGTATTTTTGAGATTTTGATCGTATTTTTCCGCCGAATTAGCTGTAATTTAGTATTTCTCTCCGCAAAAAATTATGAATATAGCTCCACTTTTGGGGTTCATGAGCGCGTATTTCAACCGAATTCGCTGCAATTTGGTATATTTTTATCGTATATGTTAAGAAATCTCCCCAGCAAAAATTATTAAAATTCGCCCCTTTTTTGGGGTAGTCCCCATATTATATCTTTGTGCATATGTTTGTAACAGGCAAAAGGAAACGAGGTAGACACATGGTTCCTTTTGAGAATATGCATAGAATCACTTTCTGAGTCGATTTACGCACGTCCGTCCGTCTGTTCGTCCATGAATTTTTTTGAATAAAGTACAGGTCGCAATTTTTATCCGATTTAGATGAAATTTGGCATATGTCATTTATTTGGCCCAAGGATGAACCCCATTGAAATTGGGAAAAATCGGTTCAGATTTAAATATAGCTCTCATATATATTTTCGTCCGATTTACTGTAAATGGTACACCAAAGACCCTATATATCTTTTGATTTGAACGAAATTTGGCATAGCGAAATGAATTAGGTCTAGATCAGTGTGTGTTAAGTTTCGTGAAAATCTGTTCAAATTTACATATAGCTCCCATGTATATTTTCGTCCGATTTAATGTAAATGGTGTAGCAAGTTCCCTATATATCTTCCTATTTGCACAAAATTAGGCATAGTGTAGTGTATTACGTCTAGAATGATGTGTGTTAAGTTTCCTGAAAATCGGTTCAGATTTAGATATAGCTCCCACATATATATTTTCGTCCTATTTTATGTAAATGGTGTACCAAAACCCCTATATATCCCTCGATTTGCACACAATATGGCATATCGTACTGAATTAAGTCTAGAATTATGTGTGCTATGTTTCGTGAAAATCGGTTCAGATTTAGATATAGCTCCCATATATAGTTTCGGCCGATTTTAGGTAAATGGTGCACCAAAGACCCTGAAAATCATTTGATTTACACCTATTTTGGCATAGCGTATTAAATTAAGCCTAGAATGATGTGTACACCTCCTATATATATTTTCGTCCGATTGTAAGTAAATTGTGTACTGAAGATCCACAGCTAGGCCGATTGACACAACGTACTGATATTAATATAAATTAATCTTTGGCAATTTTGCTTCAAATCGGTTCAGATATAGATATATCGTAGCTTCCATATATAATTTCGACTTATTTTATTTTAAATTTTAAACAGTGCAGCATACCGAATATCGAGTGTCAATTTTGCTTTAAATCGATTTTCACTAATTTGTCCCACTGTGCGCAAACGACTCTAAACTTGCCCAAATGAAATTTAATTTAGCATAGGTTCCAGAAAGACATAAAAATCACATATTTAAGTTCGTTCAATTTCATGTCAAAATTCCTTCAAAAAAGCGACGTTTTTTCGGATACATATGTAGAATATACGCAAAGTGGTGAAGGGTATCATATAGTCGGCCCAGTCTGACTTTACTACTTTCCTTACTGGTTTAGTATTGCCATTACCACACTAGAGGTCGAACATGTAGTGCTGATCGCTTTGAAACTTTTCCTGAAATTCCGGTTATCGACAAGGACGACGACTATAATTTTTGGTAATGATCGGAGGGTATTTAGGGCATGACAGCCGTCGAACATTTTGTACAGGCCGAACATCACAATGCTACACGGAAAAGAGTATTCATCCAATATCGCCCAGGTTCGGAATATAGGTACCCAGAGAGTTAGAATTCAGTGATAGCTGTGCTTTTAAATTATACTTTAATACAAATATTTATTTTCCAATAACACCAAATGTATTTCAGATTTAAACTTAAATATTATATTAAAAAATGCATTTAGTATTATTGGAAATAAGGTGGCTAGTAGGTTTCAGCTACATATTCTTTATTCACAATTTCAACAATGTAGTTGTAAAAAATTCCCCATTAGTAATCAATCATTCACATTACGAATGAGGCTTAAATGCAAATTGCATTATCAACAGTTGATAACAAATTTTTGAAAAGGGGATTTCTTTTTTCAGCACTTAGACACAAACATTTTGGAGAAAAGTGGTATAAAAGTATGCATTCTACAGAACAATAGCAGCAGTTATAGAAAAAATCTAAGAGAAAATGTCTCCATTGTATAGTTTCTTGGCAGTGTTTGGCTTTATTTGTGCCTTAACATCCCTAAGTTCCGCCGATGATGTCAAAACAATAGTTTTGAACAATAAGGAGTACTATGTGGGAGTGTCGAATAAGGTAAATACTCAAAAAAAACTTAAGAAGCAATATCTCTTGGGGTTTGAAAAAATATAAAAAATGAGAACATTTAAAATATTTCAAAATATCACATTTATTATTTTAGGTCAATTGGTATCGTGCAGTTCAAACATGTGCTGCGTATGATATGTCTCTGGCATCGATCGAATCAAGTGAGGAATATGAAAGTCTAAGGCAATATTTGTTTAGCAATAGTAAGTATAAAATCTAAATTTAAAAACAAAATTAACAGTAATAATATTTATTTTTATTAATTCCCAATAATCAAAAGAACAATGGGGTACTCAATTCTGGTTGTCGGGTACCAATCTGCCAGATCGTTCTAATTATGTTTGGCTAACATCGGGCAAAAGGATCTCTTACGAAAAGTGGGCACTAAGTCCAAGCACTCAAGCCAATCAATGCGTTCGTACTAATGGCAATTTCTTGTGGGTTACTGGCGCCTGCACAGATTCCCTATATTTCATTTGCTCTAGGCCCGTAGAGCCAGCATGTGGTGTATTTGGTAGATGTCTTTATACTCACAATCCAAATGCCAAAACCAACTAAGGGGTACAATTAAATAATGTGTATTCCAATTAAATAAATTGAAAATATCAAGCTGAAAATGTGTTTTATTTGTTATATACCAATTTTATTTACAGAAAATAAATTAAAAACAGTAAGGAAAGTTCAAAAGTCGGACGGGGCCGACTATATGGTACCCTTCACCAATTTGGGTACATTCAAGAGATGTTAATAACTACAATATCCTGTAGATAGAACAGGCATAGAATCTTTGGAGGACCATTTAGAAGGAATCTGGCGACATTAAATGTGCTATACACACATACCATTCTGAAATCAATGAAAAATTGCATGTCAAACGGGCAGACTTGGATTCTTTGGTGTACCATTTGTATGAAATCGAGTGAAATTATGTATGGGAGCTATATATAAACACATGAACCTAATTGAGCAACCGTTGCATACACCATTTGTTTTTTGTTATCACTGTATAAATAAATTGAACAAACAAACATAGGCAATTTACATAAAATCGAACAAAAATATATAGAAGACCTATATCAAAATCTGAACCGATTCCAACAAACCTTATTACACATCATTTTTTCCTCAATCGGACAAATATTGGGAGTTTGTTGTATCATTCACAAAAAATCGGAAGAATCAATAATATGGGAGCTATATCTAAATCTGAACCGCTTTTTGTCCCAATCGGACAATCGGGATTTTGGTGTATCATTCACAAAAATTATATATGGCAGCTATATCTAAATCTGAACCGATTTTAACAAAACTTTAGTCTGGAACTAATTCAGTACTATGGCCATATTTTGTCCCAATCGGACAAATATTGGGAGTTTCACATAAAATCGGATGACACTATATATGGTAGCTATATCTAAATCGCAACCGATTTCAACAAAACTTCGCATACATAAGTATGGACCTAATTCAGTGCGGTGTACAAAATTTTGTCCTAATCTGACAAATATTGTGAGTTTGGTACATCATTTACATAAAATCGGACGAAACTATATATAGGAGCTATATCTAAATCTGAACCGATTCTCTCCAATTTCAAAAGGGTTCGTCCTTGGGCCAAACAAGTGAACTGTGTCACATTTCATCCAAATCGGAACATGAATTCGACCTGTACTTTGTTCACAAAAATACACAAAGACATAATACTCGCTCCATCGTTCAGCTCGCTCCTGGGTTCCGCGCGTCGCTACAAAGCTGCCAACGGTCGAGAGTAATTAGTGTAAACCATATACAAATAACCATATATAAGAACATCTGAATTTACACACATTATCCATTGTCTTAACATCCGAGTATTGTAATAAAAGATACAGTCATATACAACTCGTTTTATTATTTAAGATTTGTGTGTCCTTGAATTGACCCTGGCATAAGGAGATTTGAATACTTTACCTCGACGCATCGCGCAGCTTTGCAAATCACACCGGCGCCGCATAACTTACTACTTACCGACCTATTGTTTTGTAGGACGTCAGCAAGGTTTCTTGTGTGATTGACAGTATCGAAAGCTTTCAATAAGTCAAGAGCCACTAAAACTGTTTCATCGCTCGGACTGCTCTGTTTAAGTCTGCTGTTTATATGTGTGGTTATGGAGTGTTATGCTGCTGTTGTTATGTGCATCTTCCGGAGAAATGGAAACCTATTTCACATCAGAGGGAGGAGTAGTTACTCAATCGTCTTTTGTACTGGGGACAAAAGTTTAATTGGCCTGTATGAATCTCCACTGCTGGCATCCTTGTCTTGCTTTAATAGCGGGCCACCCTGCCTAGTTTCCAGGCTTCAAGACCAATGTTAATTTTGAGTGTGAGTTTTTTCACTCCTAAGTCTTCAGGTATTATAAGAAGAACCTCATCACGTTCATTAGCAAACACCTTCGCTCGGAAGTTCGGTCTTATTTCGTGTATTCGACCAGCAAGTATAGGGCGAGCGGCTGAAACTGTGATGATGTCTAGAAAGTTCCTCTCAATATCTGGGGAGTGGGCAGCTCTCTGAAGCGGTGATTGGTAAAATCTCTAAAACCTTGTCAATCAGCTTTAACATCGTTCGGGAATGTTCGGATGGTATATTTACGGTTGGTCTATTTACATAGATCATGATGAGTAGGTGGTCTGCAACGAGAGAAATGATGGGTTAACAGATTGTGTCATTTATCAGACCCTGTGCCACAATGGTGATTTGCTGCCAATGGTGGCAATCTCCTTTAATTATATTGAGGGATTTGTCATACTGGTGCTAGGAACATTCGCAACACATTGTAAGCGCCAGGAGCAGGTCAGCTTCGATTGTTGAATCGAGGTAATCAAAATATTCAAAGTTGCTGATTTTATTTGGAACTCTATCGGAGAAGTAAAGTCGGACTGGGCCGACTTTACTACATATGTATCCACACAATTTCATGTCAATGTTCCTTCGAGGTAACGAATTTAAATATGTGATATTTATCTATAAGTGAACCGACTAACATCAATCCCTACACATGCCTTTCGGCAACATAGATAAATTTAATTCCATTCGGGCAGATTAAGAGTGGAAACTATATATAGAAGCTATATCTATGTAGGGACATTGGCGCATTACTTGCATAAAATCGGACGAAAATATATATGGGAGCTAAATCTAAATTTCAATAGAGTTCGTCCTTGGGCCAAACAGATGAGCTGTGCCAAATTTCATTCAATTCGGGTCATAAATGCGACCTGTGGTTTGTTAACAATTTAACATGGAGAGACGGACGGCTCGTATTTTGGACCGTAATTTTGTATTTTGGATTCTCATTGTATAGCACATCTCCGTACCAAAATTTATTAGCATTTACACAGAGTCGTCCGCATAAAACGGTGCCCCAATATTCGGTATTCAACTGCAATTTGGTACTTTGTATTCTTATTGGATGCCAAATCTCACTAACAAAATTACGGTGGCTCCGAAGTATTTTAAGAACTGAAAATATATTTTTTCTCGCGTCTCGGTATTTTCAAGGTTCAATCATAACATGCATTTTTTCCTAGGAACCACCATTAATTTTAGATATTTTTAATTTCAAGCTCATTGTGGAGGGTACAAAAAGTTCGGCCCGGCCGAACATAACGACTTTTTTATTTGTTCTAGTTATTATTATTATTTTCCAAAAGTGAATATTAATTTTATCACTATTGTACCTACCTCTTATATTCCAACCTACCTTACACACAAATATACATGTATGTACATTTTAATAAAGTTTCGAGTTTTTTTGTTAAGCCCTTTTTATTATAAAGTCATTTATAATAATGGCGGCAGCAGCAGCAACAACATATGTTTCTTTTCGAAACTGAAAATCGTGGCGTTGCAACTCCAAATCGAAACAATCGAATGCAAAATAAATAATGACGATTCCATGCAATTCGAAGACGTCATCCTACGCAATCAATTTCCGATAAGATTGCCAAATTGCGATAAAGCCAAAAAACAGAACCCAAATCACATTTGGTAGTGGCAGTGGGTTTCCTACTGTGCCTATTTGGTACTTCAATCAAATTGGCGCGGTGTTGGTTGAGCTGGTGTTTTGTGTGTCATGAAAATCATGATTATTTTAAAATTGTTTCCATAGATTATTATTTTAAAGAGCACAAAAGCGGGCCTATATCAACAATGTTGCGTGTACTTCTTAGGGTGCACAACGAAAAAAGATATTCGTATGTGTATGATTTTCAAGAAAAATACTGGCATAGGGTTTTTGAATAATTTTTCACATTCGATTGCAATGGTAGATAATTTTATGGGTCAGAATCGTCACAATGGGGTAATTGGAATTTTTTAATTTATATTAAACGGAGTCTCACTGCTTAGAGCTTTTGAAGATTTCCATAATATTGCCTTGCACATACAGGAATTGATGGTAATTTGACAATTCGGATTCCCGAGGATTTATGTTCGGCTTGGAGGAAATGATTGTTACTTTAGAACCGTATCAGGCAAACCAGCGCACGTGCGCTCTCTTCGAAAGTAATTTGTGTGAAAAAGAGCCTAAAACTTTTCTCTGTCTGTTCCAGCTTTAGAACAAAGTTGGGGAGTAGCCACACCATGGCCCAAACCGATTTTTATGTTCGATCGAATTGTGAAGTTTTGATATGATATCATCGCTTAAAATTAGAATCCCACATCCTGCTTTGAAAGTGTTCCACTGTGTAGGTCACACATATCTACCTTACCTTCCCGATTTAGGTACATTGACAGTGCGGCAGTCGGGCATATCGACAAATTTTGAAATCTGAAATCTGTGAGAATTACATTAATTATTATATATTCATCCTACTCGACTTACACACACACACACACAAATGATGTAGCACATCGCAAAAAGGTATTGGAAGTGGAAATGCAGAAGTCATTGCTGTAGATGAACCAAAATGATAAGGATAACAAACCTACTAACCAAGCAATGCGTTAAGGCCACACATGATCTTTGTAGACTGTTTTCCTTTTTAATGCAGATTTTGTAAAGCGAATGTGTGTGTGTTCGCGTTTGTATGTTTGTCTGCATTGTTCAGAGGGAAACCGATCGATTGTAACTTAAATCTACCTTAATCGCCTTTGGTGCGTAGTGTAACATTTTCATTTTTGTTGTGTGTCTTTTAATCAGATAATGTTGCAGAAAATTCAGTATCGTCGGTATAAGGTAGGGATTAATGTGAAAAACACCTTTTTATACCCTCCACCATAGTATGGAGGGTATATTAGTTTTGTTTTTCCGTTTGTAACACATCGAAATAATCATTTCCGACCCTATAAAGTATATATATTCTTGATCAGCGTAAAATTCTATGACGATATAGCCATATCCGTCTGTCTGTTGTAATCACTCTAGCGTCTAAACGAATGGAGATAGATCGCCAAAATTTTGCATAGAGTCGTCATTTGTCTGCAGGCAGGTCAAGAACGAAGATGGGCTTTATCGGTCCACGTTTAGGCATAGCTCCCATATAAGGGTACCCCCAAATTTTCGGTATTTTAGGGTTCTTGAGCGCGTTTTTCAACCGAATTCGCTGAAATTTGCTACATTGGGTTCTTATTGGGTACTTAATATCACCACAAAAAATTATAAATATAGGTCCACTTTTTCTGGCAGCCCCCATATAACGGTACCTCCTAATTCGCAGTATTTTGGGGGGTTTTGCTCGTATTTTCCCGCCGAATTAGCTGTAATTTAGTATTTTGAGTTCTTAATAGGTACAAAATATCTCCACAAAAATGATGAATATAGGTCCATATTTTCGGATAGCCCCCATATAAGGGTACCCCCAATTTTCGGTATTTTGGGGTTCTTGAGCGCGTTTTTCAACCGAATTCGCTGCAATTTGGTATTTTGTAGTCGTATATGGTAACAAATCTCCCTAGCAAAAATTATTAATATTCGCTTCCATTTTGGGGTAGTCCCCATATAAACCCCTTTTTTATATTAAAATAGTTATCTGATTTATATTAAAATAGTTATCTGATTTCTTCCGCGATTTGAATTTGGTTCTAAGACTCTGTTGTAATCATTTCTCCTGCGGAGGATAGCTAGATTAAAAATTAGAACGTAAGGTTCGATAATGAACTATAGCCGCATTTAGATCTAGCCCCTGTGTGGAGGTTCCAGAAGGAGTGAACCGATATTCCCCATCTTCGAATTTGAACTAGGTTTGGAAGAAATAATAAGATGGGCAAAGTTTGGATGAAATCTAAATTTTCTAAAACCGATGGGGTTTAGAACCAATATTTCGAAAAGGCACATTTTCACCGTGTTAATGTGTATACACCCTCATTAGCCAAAGGCTGAGGGTATATTTATCCATTAAAATTTTCTGAAATTTGTATTATGGTTTACATAATCCACTTTTTGGTATGTTCCCTATATTTTCATTTCTAGCCCGGCCGGGCCGAACTTTGGATATCCTCCACCATAGATATACTGAAATTCAAATCGCGGAAGAAATCAGATAACTATTTTAATATAAATCAGATAACTATTTTAATATAAAAAAGGGGGTTATATGGGGAATACCCCAAAATGGGGGCGAATATTAATAATTTTTGCTAGGGAGATTTGTTACCATATACGACTACAAAATACCAAATTGCAGCGAATTCGGTTGAAAAACGCGCTTAACGCTTTTTCACTTGTTTATTTCTCATATAATAAGATCTGTAAAAATATTCTTTAAAAAATCCACGCCTTGAATATGCCTGGAAAAAATATTCTTTAAAAAATCCACGCCTTGAATATGCCTGGAAAAAATATTCTTTAAAAAATCCACGCTTGAATATGCCTTGGTAAAAATATTCTTTAAAAAATCCACGCCTTGAAAAAAATATTCGTTAAAAAAATTCAAGCCTTGAAAAAAAATTCTTTAAAAAATCCACGCCTTGTTTGGAGCCTTGAAAAGATATTCTTTAAAAAATCCACGCCTTGAATATGCTTCGAAAAAAATATTCTTTAAAAAATCCACGCCATGGTTATGCCTTAGAAAAACCAGTAAGGAAAGTAATAAAGTAGGCCAAGGCCGACTTTATGATACCCTTCACCACTTTGGGTGTATTCAACAGTGTATTCAAATCTGAACCGATTTTCACGAAACTTGGCACACATCACTGCAGGTTAAATTCAGTACCATTTATATTAAATCGGACGAATATATATGGGAGCTATATCTAAATCTGAACCGATTTTCAAGAAACTTGGCGCACATCACTACAGGCTTAATTCAGTACGCTAACCCAAATTTTGTGCAAATCGAAAGTTATATAGGGACTTTGGTGCACCATTTACCTTAAACCGGACGAAAATATATACGGGAGCTATATCTAAATCTGAACCGATTTTTTCCCAATTTTAATAGAGTTCGTCCTTGGGCTAAATAAGTGACCTATGCCAACTTTAATCCAAATCGGATCATAAGTGCGACCTGTACTTTGTTTACAATTTAACATCTACAGACGGACGGACGGACATGCATCGACTTAGAAAGTGATTATATGCATATTCTCAGAAGGAACCATGTGTCTATCTCGTTTCTTTTTGTCTGTTACAAACATATGCACAAAGACATAATACCCTGTACCACAGTGTGGTGAAGGGTATAAATATTCCTTGAAAATCCAAGTCCACGCCTTGGATATGTCATGGAAAAAATATTCTTTAAAAAATCCAAGGCTTGGACAAAATATTCTCTAAAAATCCACATATTTTCCAAACAAATAATTAATTGATATTTTCCCCCTATTATTCGATTATGTAAATATCGTGACACACTCATACATTGCCATTAAAAATAATAATAATAATATTTTTAATTAACATTTGTATTTTTAATTAATAAAATCCTCCCCCAGATTTTTGTTTGTACTCACAATCAATGAAAAGGATACGCCTTTAACATTTTCATTTTTCAATTTCGATTTCTCTGTTAATTTATTTTTTGTTGCCTTGCCAATTTTTGCATGCATGTGGCTGAAGTTGCTTTTTGTAGCCCAGGCCCAGCATGGAGGAAAAAAAGCTATAAAAACACAAAGAGGACAAAAGCTTCCAGCAATCCGACCCTTTAACTTATGCTGGTAAATATTTACATTTATTGAATTATATCTGCATAACAATCAAACGATTTAAATCGCTTTGTGTTTCGTTTGCGGACCGTTCATTCGAAGTCCCCCTAAAGAGAAAGATATGAGAGCACTTTAGGTGACTGCAACGCATTTTTGGGTATCACCCGAAACGTAACAAGCCCACAAAGACGGCAAATTGCCCTTTAGTTAATGTTGGCGGTTTTATTTGTTGGCTAAAAAGGAAAAAACGGTACCCGACTTTGGATGCCAGATAAAAAGATGACGACGGCGGCGACGGCACCTTAACCTTAACGCAAGTGCATTGGGTCATTGTGTTATGGGGTGTCGTCCATAATTCTTGTGGCAAATGTGTCTCTCTACAGGAAATTGAAAAGAAAAGTGAAATTCTGAAATCGATTTTGTTTGTTGTGTTTGGGTTAGCCGGTCAATGTTGGACGTTAATCTTTGAACGTGTGTCGGAGATGTTTGTTCGCTTCGCTTTGCCATTTTTTTCTTCAGTTAACTGCATTTAGCTGTGTGTCTGCTTTTCGTGGATTGGGTGGAGGGGCTTAAGTAACATCTTCAATGGGCTGTTAAAACATCAGTTGTTTGGGTCGTTAAATTGTTAGTTTCCACTCATATATCTTGGTCGATTCTTTGAAGGAATAAATTATGTCCATTGTTAAAGGTGAACAGTTTGTTGTAATCATTGAAAATGTAGCACGGTGTTGTGAAGCTGAATGTCAAGTTTGGGATTTTTGCGATAAGATTTACAGTCCCAAACATTTTTAGATGTTTTGTGTACCCTACACAACTATTTTCTCAGTTTATTATAGATTTATGTGACCCCAAGAGTTTGTAACGTCGCCATATCCCGACTAGCTGAGTCGATCTAGACATATGTGTCCTCGCTAGCGGCATTTAAATCAAATTTTCCAATTTGAAAAAGCGCTAATTTTTGTTCACAAATCGATAACAGATGCTTTGATTAGATTTTTGATGTTTTTTATAAGCTCTACGTTCATCTGATCATCAGCTGTGAGCTGTCAAACACAAAATATGTTTTATCAAGTGCTTCACAATATTTTTTCTTTGTTGCGCATTGATTTCGAAATTTACAATTTTTACTTGTTTTATTAAAAGTATGGCTTTTTATTAACTTCAAGGTATGTATTACATAAAAAATCAGTGTTTTTGACCGGTCTCTAAATGTGTTGTTCATAAAACGTATTGGTAATTAAGTGTATTAACAACTAGCCCGCTATAGCGTGCACCTGTCGTTCATGGAGTAGAACTTACAAGATTCGCACGGATTTTAACTGGAAGTATGATTCATTGTGCGTCCAAAATGGGTAATAGATTACCTTACCTGCTACCCTTTAAATCATGGCAATTTTTAGGAACAATGTCGTTAGCAAAACGGGTACTTTTTTTAGTATGACATGAAGAGCTTGATTTTAATGGAGCATCTAGATATGTCTGATGCTGATTCCGAAGATAATTTTGATTTATAAAATTTGTTTATTGAAATTAAAAAAATTTTAAAGTAAAAAAAAAAACAATTAAAAATTAAAAAAATACAAATAATTTTAAAAGTTTAAAAAATAAAGAATCTTTTTTTTTTTCTTAAAAAAATTCTATGACTTTTTTCTGAGCTGTGAAAAAAACCGGCTGAAGAAATCGTTTTTCGTTTAGAAGTTATTAATTAAATGCCGCTAACGAGGCCCAATCGCCCACTGTGCGTCTTTCCATTATAATCTGTAAACACGATACATGTAAGTTCGGTTGGGCCAATGAAGACCCCTATAGTTCTTGGTGATCGTTTAATATTTAGGGGATAAAATTTACCAATTTTGGACCAATTACCTAATTTTGTGTGAAAAATTGAAAAAAAATTGCATTCTATGGCGCCAGGGTTAGAAGGAGGAGCTGTTAACCTCCAATTGATGACTTTTTTCTGAGCTGTGAAAAAAACCGGCTGAAGAAATCGTTTTTCGTTTAGAAGTTATTAATTAAATGCCGCTAACGAGGCCCAATCGCCCACTGTGCGTCTTTCCATTATAATCTGTAAACACGATACATGTAAGTTCGGTTGGGCCAATGAAGACCCCTATAGTTCTTGGTGATCGTTTAATATTTAGGGGATAAAATTTACCAATTTTGGACCAATTACCTAATTTTGTGTGAAAAATTGAAAAAAAATTGCATTCTATGGCGCCAGGGTTAGAAGGAGGAGCTGTTAACCTCCAATTGATTAAGAGGGTGCAAATATTGCGAAATATCGCCCAGGCTCGGAATAAAAATCAGCAGAAAATTATATTTCGGTGGTAGTTATAGGGTTCCATATGGTCGGCGTTGTCCCACTATATGCTCTGCTCACTGGTTTAATAATATATATGATGTTCTGCATGTAATAATGACATCTAGAGCGAAGAATCGGCATCGTTCTTCGATCAGCGCGATATTTCCGCCCTCTAGTGGGGTAATAGTAATACGAATCAACATCATAACAGACGTCTTTAAATGTAAATTTTGTATTTCGGATTTTAGAGATTAAACAACGCGTTCGTATGATGATGGTGGAATTATTTATTACTTTTCTCAGTGGATGAAATACCTACTGACTATATACAACTCCATGTCGATTAAGCCATGTCCTCTTGTCTGTTGAAACCACGATTCTCATTGGGTAGAAAATTTCCCTACAAAAATGGTCAATGTTGACTTTTGCTTCGGTATAGCCTCCTAATTATTGATGCCTCCTATTGTTCGCTCTTTTTCTGCCGAATGGGCTATAATTTCATATTTTTGTTTCTCATTGGGTCTAAAATATTTCTACCATAAATCTTGATCCTCTCCTAATATTTTTGCTGAAGATTTTCTAGTTAAAAACGTATACATGTTTTGACATGGCTCGCACACAAAAATCCGAATTTTAAATCCGGTACCAGCAGACTTTTTATAAGGAGTATATATACAAGTCCCGACTTGCACACCACATGGAGAAGGATATAAAAACATCGACCCGACCGAACTTAACGAAGTGATTCGACGAAAAGATGCTAAAGTCACGTTCACTTCTGGATTATTGTTGTTCATGATCGTTAAATGATTAGGTGATCTGAGTTTTATAATTTCATGTCTGAAATATATGTTCTCTGTTTATATTCTTCTGACGACCTATAAAATACCCTTAAAAGTATTATCAACATTTAGTACCTATAAAGTGGTATGGGGATCATTGCTGGGTTGATCCCCATACCACTGGTAATGGAACTCGCACTAAAAATGTTGACTGACTATGTGGAAAAAAATAGGGTAAACTTCAAAAAGGAAATGATGAAAGTATGCGAATATTGATTTCGTGTCTATGGGGACCCTAACTTAAGTCTTATTTTTTACGATATTAGGAGCACAAGAATACTTGTCTTGTGGTGTTTAGTTTACGGTTCAAATAATCAAAAAGACTCGCTAGGACTCGAAATAGAATAAGGATATGTATTACAGAAATATTTTTCATTCGTTTTGACTGAGGACATGCCATCTCAAAAATAACCTACAAATACCACAAAAAAGTTATAACATTTTTATACCTTTCAACGCACTGTGGTACAGGGTATTATGTCTTTGTGCATATGTCTGTAACAGGCAAAAGGAAACGAGATAGACACATGGTTCTTTTTGAGAATATACATAGAATCACTTTCTAAGTCGATTAATGCATGTCCGTCCGTCTGTCTGTCCATGTTAAATTGTAAACAAAGTACAGGTCGCATTTATGATCTGAATTGGATGAAATTTGACACAGCTCATCTATTTGAGCCAAGCATGAACTCTACTGAAATTCGGATTTAGATATAGCTCCCATATATGTTTTCGTCCGATTTAAGGTAAATAGTGTACCAAAGTCCCTGTATATCTTTCGATTTCCACAAAATTTGCAATAGCGAACTGACATAAGTCTAGAATGATATGTGCTAAGCTTCGTGAAAATCGGTTAAGATTTAGATATAGTGCCCATATATATTTTCGTCCGAATTTAAATAAATGGTGTACTAAAGACCCATGAAATTTGGCATAGCGTATTGACATAAGTCTAGAATGTTGTGTGTTGTTGTATAATCGGCCCAGCCAGACATTACTATTTCCCTTACTGGTTTTTTATGCACTTAGAGTTACCAGCATAAAATTCGCCACGCCATAAATTCTTAATATATTCGCCGAGGGCTTTCATACTCATATTTAGAATCCTTACACTCTTTTTGTGTAAAAATTTGGACTTTATTAACATTCTTGGATACCATTCAGATTTTTATCTCGAGCTCCAATTTTCGGTATTTTTAATGCCTTCGCCTCATTTTCCAAACGAAGTTGCTGCAAGTTGACATTCCTGTTTTTATGAGAGGGAAAATATATTTGCAGACATTATTCGAAGTCACGTCAATTTTTGGTATTTTACAATATTTGCTGAATTTTACCGCTGAAGTGTTTAAAATGTTGTATTCCGAGTTCCTGTTATAGCTCCATATTTCACAATAAAGTTCTCAGAAGAATTTTCCATCCTAAATCTGCAATTGTTATTTCATATTCTCCAAGGACGAAAAAATCCATGTAAACGTCCAGAGTGATTTTAAATGATGGCGGATTTAAAAAAAAAAAACAAGTTCGTTCCGGTAGAAAAATTTATCAAACTCTGAGGTTCGGAGTTGTTTTATTAGAAGGCTTTATGGTCGAGGGTATGCTTTGTTTTTAAAATCCACCATAAGGTGGAGTGTATATTTAATTTGACAATCCTTTTTTTATAAGATTTAGCTATGCCCGATATTTTGAAGATTTTTATACCCTACACAACTATGTTGTCAGGGTATTATAGCTTTGTGCAGCCCCAAATGTTTGTAACGCCGCGAAATATTGGTCCTAGACCCACCTTTAAGTATACCGATCGTCATATCTGGACTAGCTGAGTCGATCTAGACATGTGTGTCCGTCCGTCCGTCTGTCCATTATAATTTGTAAACACGATACAGGCCACAGTTATGGACCAATCTTCACGAAATTTTGCATGTAGGATGGGTTCTGGCCAATGAAGACCCCTATTGTTTTTGGAAAAGATCGGTTAATATTTAGGGGATGAAATGGACCAAATACTAAATTTTTGTCGGTTTTTCTGGTCGCTCCAGAGGCCGCAATTATGGCCCAAACACCGCGAATTTTTGCATGGAGAAGGGGATCGGGTCAGAGAATAAGCGTGCATGTTTTGATAAAGATCGGTCAATATTTAGCGGGTCAAATGGACCCTGACTTTTGTGTGAAAAATGACAAAATTTGTATTCTATGGCATATATATTTACTCCTGGAGGATGTAGACCCTAGGAGTTGATAACATATCCAAGAGGAGTGGTTGACCTTTAAATTGATACCAAATATAGTGATGTATCTACTCAGATGTGGGAGTTACAGTCAAATATTTACATGTGCTTACGTATTCAGATATTATTTAGTAATCCATTACCACATTAAAGGGAGAAATATCGCGCTGATGGCTTGGAAATTTTTCATGAAGTTCCAGTTATGGTCAAGAACAACGCCTACAATTTTCGGTGATGATCAGATTAAAATTTTGGGATGAAATGGACCGAAAACATAATTTTTTGTGTGTTTTCGAGTAGAGTATAATCCGAAAATCACAACACACCCACCGTGAAGGTAATCTGGACAAGTAATTAGAAGGACTGTACAAGAGGGGGCTGTACAAGAGGGGGCAAATATCAGGAAATATTACTCAGACTCGGAATAAACATCCTCAGAAAGTTAGAGTTCGTGGTAGTTGTGTAGGGTATCGTATGGTCGGCCCCGTCCGACTATACTGCTCCGCTCACTGGTTCTACATGTTTTCTAACCGAATTAGATACTCTTGATTCTCATTATTAATATCGGTGGATGGTAATAGACATCTATGCAGAAGAGCTTTTGTCTCATTTTAATTTACAGGTCCGTGTCCTCGATGGGTAAACAACTTTTTGCGCTGAACATTATCAACGTTGATTTGACATATAAAGATACCCCCAATTTGCCATATAATGAAGGTCCTAGTCCAATTTTCTTACTTGAAATTTTTATTTCTGCTATTTGGTACTTCGTTATTGCAAAGGATAATACATTTAAAGTTATTCTTATTTGTAAAGGAGCTAGCTGTAGAAATAAATCGGACGTGAAATTGTAATATAATAGCAGTTGTAGAACAATCTTCATTATTCAATAACTCATAAAATAGCTGCACCCACTCACCACTTAAATAACATTTATTTCGGAACACTGTCCTCACATATCTTAAAATTCACTTTGAAGTCCACATAAACACACAACAACAAGACAACAAAAAGATCAAAGTTTGCTCGAGTTGTTGTTAAAAGTTAATAAGTCCACATAGCCGACATCTGCTTATTCGCACAGTTTTAACCATTATCCCTGTCGGATGGTTGGTTGGCTGGCTGGTCGAAGTGCTGTTGGCCACAAAAGAAGAGAGCGAGGCAGAGAAAAAGACTTTTGGCCAAGTTATTTTTTTCGCCCAAAAAGGTGTTCATGCCATATTTCTTGTAATACGATTTTTATGCGATTTTCGATCATAAAATGTTTGTTTGCGTTAAAGATACGTGACTTTTATGAAGATCTTGGCAAAAGTAGTCAATAAATGACATTTACAGTTAATAAATTTACCAAGGAAGATTATTACCACGAATGTTGAGCAGTCACTCAGTTCGTTCGCGCTGTTGTTTGAAAACTGCAAATGAGAAACCGAGAATTATTACAATTTCATCTTGTTTTTCTTTTCGTTTACATTTTTTTTATTAAGGATTTCCTTTTTCAGACATTTGTCGTCGATGGGTATTGTAACGTTATGGGGATTTTTTTAAGTTTTGTTTCTTTTCATTTCATGTCGGGATTTTATTGGAAATTTGCCAATAAGATTTATGTAACGACATTTTCAAATTTTACAAAACTTTATATACATTTTTTTTTAATTTATTGCTTAATGTTATGAACTACAAACAGCAACAAACAACAATAGCAGGTAAGAGTAAAGGTAAATAAAAATACCCATAAACATATGAATCGCAGAGGTATGGATTTAAAGTATTATTTTTACAAATATCTTCATTAAGTTTTTTTGGATAATATTTTGAGGCGAAGTTGTGATTGTGTGCAGAATACAAAATATGTTACTCTGTCAGTGTAAATTATCTGCTAGTAGGTTCTTTATTTGGGAATATGACAAACCTAATTACAAACACTTAACCTGGGAATCTGGAACTATGGAGGTACTAATCTATGGAATAATGGAGGTACTACTCTATGGCTAGCCCCCATAGCCCTACGAAACATTGACCTTTGAAGTGGTATACCATTACACATGCACATACCACTCTGAAATCTATGAAAAAAGAATGTCAATCGGGCAGACTTAGATTCTGTGGTATATCATTTGATTGAAATCGAGCAAATTTATGCATGTGAGCCATATGTAAATCTGGACCTAATTGAGCAACCGTAGCTTGTACCATTTTGTATCCTGCAGCGCAGTGCGCTGTTTACAATGTTATCCCGCTCGGAGAAGCCTTTATTATTTGGGGCATTTTTATGATCTCAGACGAAAAACCAGTAAGGAAAGTATTATAGTCGGACTGGACCGACTATATGATACCCTTCACCTCTATGGATATATTAAAAGGACATCGCATTTTTGAAGGACCATTAACGTTAAATTGGATGATCTAAAAAAGGGATCTCTATCTAACCGTGAACCAACTTGGATCAATCCATAAACATGTCATTCGTTTTTTACAATAGGACAAAATTATGTAAATCGATTAAAAGCAAATATCTATCGTATATCCGTTGAATTTTTGGAACCCAATTGACACGAAGTCGGTCGGAAATATATATGGGCTAAGTCTGTAACTCTACAAAACGCAATTAAGTCATTTTATGCTCAATATTGTACGTTGTGCAAAATTTCATGTCAATCTGACAAAAATGAGAAGTTTGGTGCACCATTTTCTTAAAATCGAACGAAAAATTATATAGGAGCTATATCCAAATGCGAACCAATTTCAACGAAACTTGTCACAGGTTAGGTTATACTAATTTCATTACGTTTGCTTCCTATCGGCCATATTTTGATTCCATGGTGCATAATTTACTTTAAATCGAACGAAAATATACATGGGAGCTATATCCAAATCTGAACCAATTTAAACGAACAAATTGGCACATGTTACACTACTCTAACTTCGGTATTTTGTGACAATCGGTGTAAATTTAAGTCTTAGGTGCAAAATTTACTTAAACTCGAACGAAACTGTATATGGGAGCTATCTAAATCTGAACCGATTCCAACAAAACATGGCACACCGAAGGTTATAGTAACCTCAGTACGTTGTGCAAAATGTTGTCCCAATCGGCTTAACTTTGGGCCTTTGGGGCAGTATTTACATTCGAACGGATGAAAATCTATATGGGAACTATATCTAAACCTAAATCAATTTTCACGAAACTTAACATACATCTTTCTAGTATTAATTCAGTACGCTGTGCCAAATATCCTGCAAATCGAAAGATACATTAAATCGGACGAAAATGCATATAGGAGCTACATCTAAATCTGAACCGATTTTCACGAAACTCTCTACACAATATTCAAGGCTTAATTCAGTATGCTGTGCAAAATTTCGTGCAAATCGAAAGATTTATAGAGTCTTTGTGCAGCCTTTACATTAAATCGGACGAAAATCTATATGGGAGCTATATCTAAATCTAAACCGATTTTCACGAAACTTAACACACATCTTTCTAGTCTTATTTCAGTACGCCATGCAAACTTTCGTGCAAATCGAAAGATTTGAAGGGTCTTTGGTACAGCATTTACATTCGAACGGACGAAAATCTATATGGGAACTATATAACCTAAATCGATTTTCAGGAAACTTAACATACATCTTTCTAGTCTTAATTCAGTACGCTGTGCCAAATATCCTGCAAATCGAAAGATACATTAAATCGGACGAAAATACATATGGGAGCTATATCTAAATCTGAACAGATTTTCACGAAACTCACTACACAATATTCTAGGCTTAATTCAGTAGGCTGTGCCAAATTTCGTGCAAATCGAAAGATATATAGGGTCTTTGGTGCACAATTTACATAAAATCGGAAAAAAATATATATGGGAGCTTTATCTAAATCTGAACGATTTTCACGGAACTTAGGACAAATCATTATCAATTCAATACGCTCTGCCAAATTTCGTGCAAATCGAAAAAATATAGGGACTTTGAGACACCATTTACATAAAATCGGACGAAACTACATATGGGACCTATACTAAAATCTGAACCGACTTTAACACCAACATTAACAAAACTTCTCATACCTGTGTCTGGACCTAACCAGTACGCTGCGCAATATTGTGTATTAATCGCGCAAACCTTGGGAGTTTGGTGCACCATTTAAAATCGGAAGGAACTATATATGGAAGCTATATAAATATCTTATACGATTTGAATGAAATTTTATCCTAGTCTCAATTTCATCGTCTGTGTCAAATTTCGTTTCAATCGGACAGTAATTTACAGTTTGGTGAACCATTTACCTAAAATCGGACGGATATATATATATATATATATATATATATATGGGAGCTATATCTAAATTATAACCGATTTCAACAAATCATGACAGACTGGACTTAATTCAGTACGCTTTGCAAAATGATGTCTCAATCGGGCAAACCTTGCGAGTTTGGTGCACCATTTATCTAAAATTGGACGAAATTATATATGGAAGCTATATCTGATCCGATTTCAATGAAATATAACACATTTTATCCTAATCTCGATTCCATCCAAATTTCGTCTCAATCGACCAGTAAACTAAAACCTATTTCGACAAAACGAAAAATATGTCATGAAAGTGTCCCAAATTTCATTTAAATTGGGTTTTAAATGCGACCTGTACTTTGTTCAGAAAAATATATGGACAGAATCAACTAAGAAAATGATTCTATACACATTCTCAAAAGGAATCATGTGTCAATCTCGTTTCCTTACGCCTGTTGCAAACATATGCACAAAGCCATAATACCCTGTACCACAGTGTTGTGAAGGTTATAAAAATGGGGCGGTACTATTATCTGGTTGATCGGGTACAAATTGAGACTTTTACGAATGATGCCTATGAAATCAGACAAGACTGATATCAATCAAATCTGACACTGATAGCAACCAAGCGAGACAACGACTTTTCCACGACAGAGGGGTCTACGATCCGAAACGACCCGAGTCATACTCGGCCAACGTCTGTCACCTCAGCCCATTTTGTAAAA